>NW_007259103.1:0-78094 GCF_000164805.1 Carlito syrichta | reverse complement strand
TTTCTTGTTGGAGTCTCACTCAGTTGCCCAGGCTGGCATGCAGTGAAACGCTCACGGCCACCGCAGCCTCCACCTGCTGGGCTCGGGCAGTCCTTCCGCCTCAGCCTTCCAAGTATCTGGAACCACAGGCGCGGGCCACCATACCTGGCTGATTTTTTTTTATATATTGTAGAGGCGAGATCTTGCCATGTTGCCCACGCTGGTCTTGAACCCTTGGGATCGAGCAATAATACTCTTGCCTCTGCCTCCCAAAGTGCTGGAATTGCAGGCTTGAGCCACCGCGCCCAGCCTGGCCTCCTACTTCTTTACAGAGGCCAGTGACATACAATCAACTACACGTGACTTCTTCCTTCTTTCATTCAAAGAAATACTTTTTGAGGATAATTCGATAGTCAAGATTTACTAAGCCGGGCTCGGTGGCTCAGCCTGTAATCCCGCGCCTTGGGAGGCTGAGATGAGTGGAATGCCTGCCTGAGCCCGTGGGTTCGAGACCCACCTGGGCAACGTGGTGAGACCTCATCACTACAATAAATCAAAAAATTAGCGGGGCGTGGTAGCGCGCGTGTAGTTCCAGCTACTCGGAAGGCTGAGGCGGCAGGATCGCCGGAGCCCAGCAGGTCAAGGCTGCGGTGGCCGGGAGCGGCCACTGCACTCCAGTCGGCGACAGAGTGAGACAACAACTCAAAAAAAAAAAAAAAAAGTTTTACGTATTATTTTCTTTCAAAGAGCTTGAGAATGGAGATTAGGGAGAAACTCAAATAACTATATGCAAGGATGAATGAAATTTCAACAGACAGGTATTGAGAGTCGACACTACTGGGCGTTGTTCAAGGGACTGAGACATCCCCCGGTGAACAAGGTTTCTAACTTGAGAATCTTAGTCTGATAGAGTAAATAAATATTTTGAACAGTAACATTTTGAACAGTTTGCCTAGGTGCTGACTCCCGAGTGTCCTGGGAGATCCAGTGATCTATAAGAAGCAATGTGAAATCTGTGTTCTTAGCCTAGGGTACGACACACATACCGAGGCGCAAAGATGATAATATTCCAGGAACTGAATGTTGCTGGGACAGAATGTTGCTGGGCCTTGTAAACGGTGTTAAAGGTTTTCTTATAATCACAAGGGGAAGCCTTGCCAATCTAGATGGGTGGTGATACTAAGCTGTAATTTTTAAAGAGAGAATTCTAGCCGGGCTCGGTGGCTCAACCTCGGTGGTAATCCCAGCACTTTGGGAGGCCGAGGCGAGAGGATTGCCTGAGCCCGCGGGTTCGAGACCCACTGGGGCAACTTGGCGAGAGCTTGTCTCTACAATAAATCAAAAATTAGTTGGGCGTGGTAGTGTGTGCCTGTAGTTGTGGCTACTTAGAAAGCTGAGGTGGAAGGATCACCGGAGCCCAACAGGTAGAGGCTGCGATGGTCAGGAGCGTGCCCCTGCCCCCCAGCCGTTCTCCATACTGAGGCTAGAATTCTCTCTATTTTTATTTTTTTATTTTTGAGTTGAGTGAGACTTCAACTCAAAAATAAAAAAATAGAGAGAGAATTCTAGCCTCAGTATGGAGAACGGATTAAATGGGACAAGCTGCAAGGAGTAGGGACCAATCAGAAGGCTGTTAATAATGTAGATAAAACCGTGGTGGCAGATATGATTAGACAGTTGAATAAACTCTAGCAATAGGACCAACATTGGCTATATGGCTCTAAAACATGTTGTAGATGCTAGAAAGATATTGCTGGATATATTCGTGACAAGGGAGAAGGAACAGTCAAGGATGACTCCTGGATTTCTGACTTGAGCTGGTAGATTGTTGGTACCATTTACCAAAATTGGGAATACAATTTGAGGAGCTGGTTGGGGAAAGAGTATGGAGGAGAGGGATAGTCCTAAGGGAAAAACTAAGTGGAGATGATGTCAGAGGCACTTGGATATATGAACCTCTGTATATAGCTCAGGGAAGAGAGTTAACCGTAGAGGTAGAGATAGAGAAGTTTACAGCATAAAATGAATATTGAAGCCATGGGAGTAGATGAGATTGTTTAGAGAGAATCTGCTTGCAGGGATGATAGATTAGTAGCTTCTAGACTGACTTGGTCTACTGGTGTTTTTAAATATTATCATCATCATTATTATTATTCACACTATTTGGGGGATAAAGAAATCATACATAAAAATAGGCTTGTTAGAAGTTCCAATATATAAGGTTGCTTTCTTGCATAACAATTGGATTGAACTAAATGGAAAACACCTCTCCATGTTGGATTTAAGTTACCTAGTTCACCACAGCCCCCATCACTTTCAAATGTGTTAGATTCAGCTCACATCATTCATTTTGGTTACTTACTTAGTTCCTAAGGCATTTGAGTATGGGACTTCTGGTCTGTAGAGTCAGAATGGGGGGGGGGTGGAATTTTATACTTGAGAAGTATCAATGTTTGTGGATTGAGTAGAAAAGGAAGAACCTGAAAGGACTGCATATAGCAGCTGGAGAAAGTTGGAAAAGCAAAAGAATATGACATCAAAAAGGCCTCGAGAGGAGAGTGTTTCAAAAGGGAAGGTGTGGTTAGCAGTGCCAAATGCTGCCAAGTGGTTAAACTAAATCAAGATTGGGAATAGTCTGGTATATTTAGCATGACAGTCTATGGCAAAGTACATTAGCAAGAACAAATTTAGTGGCATTCTGAAGGGTAGAGAGGGGAGGTGAGAAGTCTATGTTCAAGTAGGTTAAGGAATAATTAGGAGATGATATTGGGATGGCAATTAGAGAACTGTCATTTAAAATGAAGGAGAAGGAGGCTGGGCACAGTGGCTCATGCCTATAATCCTAGCACTTTGGGAGGCCAGGGTGAGAGGACTGCCTGAGCCCATGGGTTTGAGACCAGCCTGGGCAACTTGGTGAGACCTCGTCTCTACAATAAATCACAAAATTAGCTGGGTGTGGTGGTGCATGCCTGTAGTTCTAGCTACTTGGAAGACTGAGGTGGAAAGATTGACTGAACCCAGCAGGTGGAGACTGCTGTGGCCACTACTTCCAGCCTGGGCAACAGAGTGAGACTTTGATTCAAATAAACAAATAAACAAGAAGGAGAAGGGGAAGGATTACCTGTAGAAGGGTGATGGGTAAGCCAGTTTTAGTCTTCTTGTGTTTTTGGATGGGAGAAACTTAGGCAATTTAAATTCTGATAGAGAAGGATCCAGTAGAGGAAGATGAAAAAAATGCAAGAGGAAAAGGGGCTAACTGTCCAAGAGATTAATGGATCAGATGGCCTTAGGAGTGTAAACTGCTTTCAAGAAGCTGAAGAACTGCTGAGCATGGTGTCTTACACCTATAATCCCAGTACTTTGGGAGGTGGAGGCAAGAGAATTACCTGAGCCCAGGGATTGGAGACCAGCCTGGGCAAGTTGGTGAGACCTCGTCTCTACAATAAATAAAAAAGATTATCCAGGCATGGTGGTTCATGCCATAGTTCCAGCTACTTGGGGGGCTGAGGTGGAAGAATTGCCTGATCCTGGCATGTCTAGGTTGCGGTAGCCATGAGTGTGCCACTGCACTCCAGCCTGGGTGGCAAAGTCTGAACTTTGAATAAAAAAAAAGAAAAAAAGAAATTGAGGAAATTCCTGGCAAACTAAAGATCTCTATTGTTCTTCATGAACTAGGTAGCCAGGTCATCTACTAAAAGTCAGGCTTAGGAGAGGTTGGGTTGAGTGTATGCTAGGTATGGAGGAGAAGGTTGAGATTGGAAGATGTAGTAGTTATCAAAGGCTGTGTAACAAATTATCCCCAAATATAGTGACTAAAAACAATAGTATTTCAGTTTTTGTGGCTCAGAAATCTGGATGTCACTTAGCTGAATTTTCAGGTCTCTCACAATGCTTCCATGGTGGTGTCACGTAGGGATACTGTCATCTCAAAGTTCTATTGGGGGAGAATCTGCTTCCAAAGTCACTTTAGTTCTTAGCAGAATTTAGTTCCTGTTAGTCCCTTAGACTGAAGATTTCAGTTCTTCACAAGGTCTTCCTCCCTGGGGGTCTCCATAGGGCATAGCAGCTAGATTCCTCAGAGAGAGGAAATGAAAGAACAAGAGTGAGTAAACAAGACAGAAGTCAAGGTCTTTTTTGTATCCTAATCATAGGAGTGACATTCAAGGCCAGGGGTGATGACTCATGCCTGAAATCCCAGCACTACAGAAGACCGAGGTGAGAGAGAACTGCCTGAGCACGCAGGAGCTTGGGATCAGCCTGAGCAACATAGTGAGACCTCATCTCCACAAAAATATTTAAAAATTAGCTGGGAGTGGTGATGCCTGCTTGTAGTCCCAGCTATTCAGGAGGCTGAGGTGGGAGGATTGCTTGAGCCCAGGAGGTCAAGGCTGTGGTGAGCCATGATCCTGCCACTGCACTCCAGCCTGGGCAATAGAGTGAGACCCCAACTCAAAAAACAAATAACAAACAAACAACAACAAAGAAGCGACATTCCATCACTTTTACACTATTTTATATTTTGGAAGCAAGTCACTAAGTCCAGCCCACACTCAAAGGAAAGTAATGACACAATGGCACAGATGGTGGAAGGCATCATTATTGGGAGCAGTTGTGGAAGTTGCCTACCACAGAATGGAATGGAAAAGATTTGAAATGGACCTTAGGCATAGTAATATCACAGTAGCATCGGCAGTTTGCAGTAGAAACTGGTGAGCAAGAATTTATGTAATAGTAGTCTGCCAGACGTTATGACTTCCTCCAGTAGCATTCAGTAGTCAGGTACATGCAAAGATGGATGACAGAATGAAATGAGCATTGAAATGCAGTTCTCTGTGGTGCAGATGTTGTGGTAGTTAATAACAAGCAGGTTTATAGATTTTTCTCTGGAATTGCAATAGATTTTTTCAAACTTAACGTGACTTGACAAATAGTTCTGGTTACCTTAGTGGTATCCCTTTTTTTTTCTTTTTTTTTTGAGTTGGAGTCTCACTCTGTCACCCAGGCTGGAGTGCAGTGGCATGCTCCCGGTCACTGCAGCCTTGACCTGCCGGGCTCCGGAGATCCTTCTGCCCCAGCCTTTCAAGTAGCTGGAACTACAGGTGCGTGCTAACACGCCCAGCTAATTTTTAAATTTATTGTAGAGAAGAGGTCTCACCATGTTGCCCTGGCTGGCCTCGAACCCGCAGACTCAGGCAATTCTCTCGCCTCGGCCTCCTAAAGTGTTGGGATAATAGGCTTGAGCCACCGTGTCTGGCCAGTGGTATTCCTTTATATGTTTCATGGAAACATTAAGAAGGAAATAACATGGTGTTTCAGAACATTGGTCTGATAGTCTGAGCTGAAATCTCGGTTCAACTAAATAGCTGGGTGACTTCGGGAAGTTGTCTAACTTTATTAAACTTCCTTGTTTTCACCTTTAAAATAGTGTTGTTGTGGAAAGCAAATGAAATAACATTGGGGAAGCACTTAGATTAATACCTGGTAGGAATTAGCTTTCAGTAAATGGTCATTATTGTTATGCTTTGGTATAAGATTTACATTCTACCCTCTAGGCTTTTTAAAAAGCTATCTATAGAGAAAACATGAGCTGATCTTTGTGTTTGTCCAGAGGAACTGAAAATTCAGAGTGTCCCCGATGAGTCTACAGATGTAGCAAGATGAAAAAAGATCATGACAAGTACACATTTTTTGTAGAGGCACACACTGTTTTACACATGCCACAAATAAGAAACTGACAGAATCATTATGACTAGTTTCTTCTTTTCTTCTTCAGGTCACCTGCTGGACTTAGGAAAGTAGTATGTACTTAAAAACAGTTACTTAGTTGTGTCCCAGCTGGAAGATGTTAGTCTTTACTTATATAGTAGTCAAACCCTAATACTGGCTTGGAAATTCCCCCAAACGGGATATGTCATCATTCCTGTGGAGCTGAGGAAGAAGGTAGCATAAGGCCGGATAGCAAAAATCACAGAAGATAGCGTGCTAAGCAGGGGCTGATACCCCAGGCCCAAAAGTTTTCTTTTCACCAGTGCCTTCAGTGCCTGCTAAACCTTTTGTCCGAGTTTGGCTCTCATCCCATCTTGGTCTAACAATATGAAATGCAGTAACAATCAGGTGTGGACATTACTGCTTTTGTCCTAGAAGTTGAAGTCTTCTGGGATGTTATTGTCAAAGGGTCCATTAAGATTCAAGTGCTGCTTTTATTTTTAAATTTTTATTGTAAACATGGAACTCATTGGACCCTGCTCCTTGGTCTCTCTGTGGATTGTCCTCTTTTCCTCTACCTCTTAGTGTTGGAGTGCCCCAGTCCATTACTTTTAATGTCATTTGAATATATTTGAGATCAAATCTGTTATGTTAATATTTGTCTTACTGTTCTGTGTTACTTTTCTCTCCTTTCTTACCTTATTTTGAATTATTTCTTTTTGTTTTGTTAGTTTATTTATTTAGGGGGGGTTGGAGCCTCACTCTGTCACGTAGACTGGAGTCCAGTGGCATGATCTCAGCTCAATGCAGCCTCAAACTCTTAGGTTCAAGGGATTCTCCTGCCTGAACCTCCCAAGTAGCTGGGAATACAGGGATGTGCTACTATGCCCAGCTAATTTTTCTATTTTTTTTGTAGAGATGAGGTCTCACTATGTTGCCCAGGCTGGTCTTGAACACCTGGGCTCAAGCAATTCTCTCACCTTAGCTCCCAAAGTGCTGGAATTACAGGCATGAGCCACCACGCCTGGCCTGGATAGATGATTTCTTAAGATTCCAATTTCTTTTCTACTACCTTGCTAGTTATATGTAGTTTTATTGGTTATATGGAGATGACATCATGAATCCTAGATTGAAAATATCTAAGTTAATTGTAAGTTTTACCAATTGCCCAGACAACAGAAAGTCTTTGGCACACTTTAATTCCCTTCATTCTTCTACCATCTAGGTCTTTTGCTTGTTAAATCCATATATTTTGAATATCACAAGACATTGTTTTAGTTGTTTCATGTAGTTAACATCCTTTACAATTGGCACATAAGGGTAAACTCTTTGTGTTACTCTACAGCCAGACTTTATCTCTGAACTTCAAGCTGTTTTCACTTTCCTTCCTGGCAAAAGAGTGAAAACTTGACTCAAAAAGGGAAAAAAAAGAAAAGAAAGTCTAATATACAGTATTTGGAATCTCAGTGGGAGATAGAGAATGGAGTAGAAGGAATGTAAAAAATATTGTGCCACTTCCTTTAGGCCACCATGGTTTCTGATTAGAAATCTGCAATCATTTGAATTGCTTTTTCTGGCTACTTTCAAGAATTATTTTGTCTCCACTTTTTGTAAGTTTAATTATAATGTTTCTTGGTGTTGATTTATTTTAGTTTATTCTCTTTGGGGTTGCTCAGCACCTTGAATCTGTAGGTTTATATCTTTTACCAAATTTGGGAAGTTTTCAGCCATTTCTTCAAGTACTTTTTCAACCTCACTTCTTTTCCTCTTCTTCAGGGTCTCTGAGGATCCAGATGCTAAATCCTTAGTTACAGTCCCACAGAATACTGGAAGGTACAGAAGAAAGAGTCAATAAACTGGAAAGTAGAAGAATCAAAATAACCAAATTTGAAGAACAGAGAGAAAAGCACATTATTGTTTTCTCTGAGGGTTAGGCAAACAGACTCCTGGCCAAGAAATAACATTATAGCAGTGAAGACAGAAACATTGGGGATGATGTTGTATGAGCAGTATGTCTATAACCTGTCTTTTCCTGAAATAGAAATGACTCATAATGTTACTTATAAGATTACATTAGTCATATAAAAAGAGACTAGATAACTACTTCATATATTTTGAACCTTTACTGGAAAATGACAAGTACAGCAGAATAGGATGTGGAAGTTGTTGAAATTCAGCATCCTTTGTCACAGCACTAAGCACTTCAGGTTAAGATCTGTTTTTGACCAAATCATTGTTGTTGTTGTGATTGATTTGTCTTGAAAGATTCATGTTTAGGACTTCAGAAAGCTTCAGGTTCACAGCACTGAAGTGACCTGTTCATATGTCTCTCTCCTCTACATTGGAAGTTTCTTGAGGAATGAGACTGTCTCCTCTGTGGTATCTCAGAAGTCAACAGGGCCACTTTCATTTTTGGAGGTTCCTGTTATATTAAAAAAAATCAAGAAATCCCAAAACAAGTTTCCAAAAATTATGGCCTATATTAAATATTTACATTTAAAAATTCCACTTTTTCACAAATTAAAAAATAATACAATTATGATTTTCAAAAACTAAGTTTTAGGATTCTAAAAAATGTATTTAGCCCTGTGGAGACAAAAGTTTAAAGTTGAATAATTCCAATCTTTCTTTATCCTGCTTTCTGTGAACAAAGAAAAATTACCATCTTTAAATCCTGTCGCTGTAGCTCTGTATTTGAGGTCTTTCAGGTATACAAGTATGAAGTCTTGAGTCACATGTGAATGCTGTCTCCCTCAGCCTAGATTCTTGCCTTGACCCTGGTCTTATTCATCTCTGTACCATGAGCCTAATACAGTGGTTGCTTCAAAGCAAACATTGAACAAATGTTCGTTGACATTTGTTTATTAAACTAAACTCTTTTTTTTTTTTTTTTTTTTTGTCGGAGTCTCACTCTGTCACTCAGGCTGGAGTGCAGTGGCACACTCACAGTCACCACAGCCTCGACCTGCTGGACTCAGGCGATCCTTCTGCCTCAGCCTTCCAATTAACTGGAACTACAGGTGTCCACCACCAAGCCCGGCTAATTTTTTGATTTATTACAGAGACGAGGTCTGGTCATGTTGCTCAGGTTGGTCTCAAATCCTGAGCTCAGGCAATCCTCTTGCCTCTGCCTCCCAAAGTGCTGGGATTACAAACATGAGCCACTGCACCCAGCTAAACTAAACTCTTTTTAAAAATGATTCATTTGACTTCTGTAAGTTGAGATACCTGAAAATGGGTTTGCTATTCAGTTGCTATGGTATAACTCTTAGACTTTGCAGTGCTGTTGTTAAACTTCCAGTGCATGATTTTCTTCCATGCTTTCCCAATATGATTCACATTTATTATATGAAAAATTCTAAACCTTATACAAGGGATGTATGTGAGGGTGGAGGGGGAAGGAAGGAAGGAAGGAAGTAAACAAAAAAATCTATCCTTCAACTGCTAACCGCGTAAACTCATTTTGTTAGGGATAAACCTAAATGCTGACTTATTGAGAGACCTCTTGAGGCCTCTCACGTGTATGCTAAAATAGACGAAAGCCCTAGAGAGTTCTAGGAACATCCTAGTCCAACATTTTTCACTTCTACCTTCTTTTGAGGAAAGTAGCACTGCCTTCTTGTGGTTTAATATAGAACCACAACGATCCATTCTCTACTCAGAGGTATGCCCGCCTCGCCGCCAAACCAGTGTTGTTCTGGAGCCTGGCGTGTTGCTGCACTCTAGTGGTGCATCGGCCACTGCAGGACCCACTGCTTTTCTCCCAACGCAAGGGGGCAGCAACATTTCCAGGCGAGAGGTTGATAAATGCCAAAATTGGTTAAGCTATTGAAGCCAGCCAAGTCCATCGTCCTCCTCTCAAGGCACCCGAGATCATTGACTGGGCAGGAAGAATCATCAAGCTGAGATTGTGGTCCTTCAACTGAGATGTAGGATCGAACCTCTTGTCCTCTTCAGGTGCCATTGTCTGCTTTTGGGGATGGAAAACGGAGGCGATGTGAACAGAGGACAGAGTGGATCTCCAAGCGGGGACCCAAATCCAAACTTTTTCCTTCTTGCAAATGAACCCAGGTGACCACTGGGAGTGGTGGTAATGGTGGTGGTGGTTTCTCTAGTGGGCAGAAGGTGCCATGTCCATTGCAGTTTGGTTCATCCCTCAAATCTGTTTTTGTTTGTTTTTGCTTCCCCACCAAGGCTTCCTTCTTTGTTACTGTTTTCTTTCTTCCACTTTTTCTTCCTAGATTCACTTGCTTTGATAGCTCCAAGCTTGTGTACTATCACTGCCTTTTCCAAGCCTATTGCCAAGACTAATACAGCCTTTGGGGGTGCAGCGTAAATGTAGATGGTATTGAAAAGGAGACCTGGTTCTCTGCTATTCTCTTCCTCATTGGCTCTTACCTCTCATAGTAACACTTGAGTCCATTGTCATGGATGAGGATAGATTCAGTAATTAAATGCCCTGTTAGGCATAGACCAACAAACCAATGGAACACAACACTGAGCCTAAAAAACAACTCTATACTAGTTGGAAACAGCAGAGCCATATAGAATATAAAAACCACAATTTGTAAGACATAGTCTGATTCTAAATAAGAGAAAAAAGGTCTTAGGGTCTCTCTGCATATAACCAGTTGCCAGTCTTCTATGCCACTCCCAGTCCCCCTAATCCCCCTGGGTTCTGGCACTCTATTACTGGGCCACTTCCCTGTATGCAGATGTTCTGGTCACACCACCTGGCCTGAGAACCTTGCCCACTGTGGTAGGTAGTAGTGGGTTCAGGAATACTACTCCCAAATATGGCACCTTGGCATTTGAGAAAACAGCAGAAATAGGAAAGTCTCTCTGCCCTTCTCTCACCCTTCTCCACTGAGAAAGGCCTCAGAGAATTCTCTGACCTTCTCCTGAAGCAGGTGCCCTTCAAACTATGCTGAAGGAAGGAAGTTGAAATTATAGAAATGCCAAGGAAAATCTGAACAAACAGGCTTTACTAAACTCCCCCAGTTTATTGTCATTCAGTTGTACCCCTTTGTCCTTGAGTCATATTTCTGCACAACTGACCATAAAAATACACAGTTTAATCTATTTATTTGGATCTTCATTTCTGAAGGTTCTTGTGTCACATAAAAGTTACATTAAATAAATTTTCTGGGTGCAGTGGCTCATGCCTGTAATCCCAGCACTTTAAGAGACCTAGGTGGGAGGATTGCTTGAGAACAGGAATTCCAAGAACAGCTTAGACAACAAAGCGAGACTCTGTCTCTACCAAAAACAAAAACCAAAAACACCTGAAAAATTAGCTGGATATGGTGGCACGTGCCTGTAGTTCCAGTTACTTGGGAGGTTGAGGTGGAAGGAATACCTGAGCCCAGAAGTTTGAGGCTGTGGTGACCAGTTACTTGGGAGGCTGAGGTGGAAGGAACACCTGAGTCCAGAAGTTTGATGCTGTGGGTGACAGAGTGAAGTCCTGTCTCAAAAAATAATAAATAAATACATTTGTATGCTTTTCTCTTGGTAATCTGTCTTTTGTTACAAGAGTCTCAGCCATGAACCTAGTGATGGATGAGGAAAGATTGAACTTTTCTCCTTCACAGTAGCCTTTAAGATGACCCCATTGTCCCTAGCCTCTAGTAGTCATGTCTCCTTCTCTTGAGTGTGGGCTACACCTAGTCATTTGGTTCTAAATACAGAAGAGCAGAGAAGGCTTTCTTGGGTTTCTGCCCTCTTGCTGAGCAAGGTGTTGGGATTCCTCTTGTCAAGGACTGCAGCCGAGGGGCTTGATGCTCCAGGATGGTTGTTTTATGTGAGGTGCCCTTAGACGGAATGAATGTTTTTGTATGTGGTGGTGGGAGAGGGGAGGAGGCCAACCATCACCTCGATCAGCTCAACATCAACTCTTCTTTTGACTTTAGGGGAACTTCCGTGTACTGAGTTGTCTAAAGCTTTCTGTGAGCTGGGCAATACTTTTGACTTTATTTCTCTTCCACTACCTTCTGTTCCCTTATCTTCTTGACTCCTCATTTTTAAGAGTTCCCTTGTCCTCCCTGCCCCTTGGCTCTTGCTTTTGAAGCCCTGTCTTGAAGTATAAAACTGGGTGGATTTTTAAAAAAGCTTTATTGAGATATAGTTGACATATAATAGCATGCACACATTTAACGTATATAATTGAGAGCTTATAGAGTATACCATTTGTGAAATTATCACCAGTCAAGTTTTCTTGTGTTTTTGGTACTCCCTCCACATTGTTCCTCTCTGCCTCTCCCTGACCCCAAGCAAACTGCTTTCTGTCCATATAGCTTAGTTGGAACTTTCTAGGCTTCTGTAAAAGTGGTGTGTTTCAAAAGTCATAGGTTGGAACATGAGGAAATCTCTTTATTTTACAAAATTTCTCATCTCTTTTTTTTTTCTGCTGGAATCTATTAGTGGGAAAATATGGAGTGTTCTGGGGGAGTTAATGAAATTGATATGGAATTGTGTCAGCTATTAAGGTGGTTTTTCACTTTTCTCTACTCTCTTATGTGATGCCAGAGCCAGAACTCTGCAAACAACATTTCTTTGCTGATTTTCTTCACATTAGGGTCTCCCTTAGTGAACATTAGAGGGAAACTTCTAGGCAAAAGAGAGAGCAATGACTTACTCCTGGCTGGCTGCTTCCTGTGGGTTTCCCGCTGGCATGTCCTGAAGCAGCATTTTTGCCTTTGGAGGGTTAGCTCATCTTTTCATAGCAGCAGCTGAATCTAGTTTGCTGTTTTTTCCTAACATGTATAGACCCAGCTTCATGTTGTCACCCAAGAAAGAGCAACATTAGCCAGTGGGTGACCTCTCCTCAAAGCTATGGGTCCCAGCCCCATAGTCCCTCTGAACTCAGAAGACCCAGTACAGCCTAGCACTGTCCCTACCTCCCTCACAATGGACAGCTCAGCAGCCACTCTTCTTTAAACTTCACAGTTTCACACACCTAGCCACTTCTTTGTTTCCCCAACTGCTTCCTGCAGTTATCTCTGTGATACTCTAGACTTCTCTTTTTACCCTTTTAGTTATCTATATGATAACTTGCTGCCTAGTTTCCAATTCTATATTTTAAATTCTATGTCACCCGTTAACTGGTATAATTTCTCTTATCTGACTAGATTCTGACTATTCTAGGAATAAACACATATGCTTATACTTCTTGTTTTCCTTTTTTTTTTTTTTGAGTCAGAGTCTCACTCTGTTACCTATGCTGGAGTGCTGTGGCATACTCACAGTCACTGCAGTCTTGACCTGTTGGACACAGGCATTCTTTCTGCTTCAGCCTTCCAAGTAGCTGGAACTACAGGTGTGTGCCACTATGCCCAGCTATTTTTTTGTTTTATTGTAGATTTGATGTCTCGCCATTTTGCCCAGGCTGGTTTCGAACCCGTGGGCTCAGGCAATTCTCTTGCCTCTGTCTCCCAAAGTGCTGGGCTTACAATCAAGAGCCACTGTGCCCAGCTTTTTTTCTTTTCTTTTCTGAATAGGGGTCTCATTATTTTCCAGGCTGGAGTGCAGTGGCATGTTCATGGCTCAGTGCAGCCTTGACATCCTGGGCTCAGGCAATCCTCCTGCTTCAGCCGCCACAGTAGCTGGGACTACAGGCATACATCATCATACCATGCTAATTTTTTTTTTTTTAGAAATAAGTCTTGCTATGTTCCCCAGGCTAGTCTCGAACTCCTGACCTCAAGTGATCCTCCTGCCTTGGCATCCCAAAGTATTGAGATTACAGGCGTGAGCCATTGCTCTGGCCCTTATACTTATTTATTTAAATTTTATTGTCTGAGGTTATTTGATATTTTCTTTTCTTTTTAAAGAAAATACACAGGAATTTTTAATTTTTTTGCTTTCCCAAAGTGACTTCTTAGATGCATTTCAGACATGCCTCATCCATCTGAAGGAATGAGAATAGTGTGTAGACAGTCACACTTTGAATGCATTATCCAAGAGAAAGCATAGGAGTTCAATGGAAAAGCTAAGGGAAACTCCGAAATTGGCAGAGCAGAAGGCAAATGGGTAGCCTACATGGCCTGGACTGGGAGGGAACCAGGAGCCAATCTCCAAAATGGGAGAGGGTGAGTGAGTTTCTTTCCGCCGTCCACTTTCTCTCTGGGGAATTGTACAATTCAGACCACAAAAGCACACCTTGACCTTCCCAAGTCCCAACTCTGACTTAGGGAGTTGCCAGCAAACTTTGAAAAGAAATTGCTCCCGGGAGGTAACATGTCCCGGGTCCCACGCCCTCCCTGAGCCTTAAGCAGCTACAGTAAAACGTCATTCTCGATCTCAGCTCTTAACAAACTGCGTGCGGTCCTGCGATGAGTGGAACCAATCCTGGCTCTTAGGGAAACTTGAGTTCCTGCCATCAGGACTTAAAAAGCGAGCCTGGGGTGGGCTCCAGCTGTCGACGCAGGAGTTGGGGAACCCACCCCCTCGCCGCCTCCCCACCCCCTCGCCGCCCCACTCCCATGTCCTGAGCAGAATGAGAGTTGCCACGGAGGTCAGGTCTTGAGCTGGGCTGGTGCTCCTGCAGCCCAGGGTGGGTTACAAGCTAGGCAAGAACTACCGACTTTGAACTGCGAAAACAGGCTGTGAAAGCTGAGCCCGGGAGGAAGCCCTATCGGGTCTGGGGCGTAGGAGGGATGTGAGCCTCCTGCTCATTGGCCAACGCTATGATGGGGGGGGCGGTGACCCAAACCCCCCAATTTGTGGCTGGACCTCAGTGTAAGGGTGGCTACTCTTGTCCCAAGCATTTTACTGGTGACTTGAGAACCGCTCGACCGCCACCCTCTTCACAGCCTAATGCGTGCACGCGCCATCAGAGGGACCCAGTGAGGGTTTTCAGGGTCCAGCTTCACCCCACCCACTGAGACAGAGTGTGGGATCTAGGCTCCCTAGGGTTCCACAGTGAAGCGCACTTCTCCTGGGGCTAAAGGTCATGTATAAACATCCAGCCTCTATCACCTCAGCAGGCTTCATTCAAAAGCACCTCCTGCTGGCCTTGAAGCCACACAAACCAAGGCAGCCACTCCCAGCAGGAGAGCACAGCACTTGGGAACTGAAGAGCATCTAATTATCACTGCTACGCCCATGGCTCACACCAGAGTTTAAGAGCCTGCTCACCTACCTGATATACACTGCCTCTATAACTACCATTTGAAAAAAAGCCACCAGAAGCCTGAGAATTAGCCTTCCTAAAACTGCCAAAACAGATTCAGCATACACTGACGCAGGTCACAAGGATAAAATTGCTTAGCCCGCCACCACTACCACTGAAATCTGAGGAAGGATGCATCAGGCATTCCAGTCCCCCAGACAATTTCACCACAGCCTCTACCAACAACTACCTCTAACACACCAAGGAATCTACAGATACCACTAAGGCTGTTTATAGTCAAGTCAATCATACAGAGTCACTGTACACATCCAGAAGTAGAGTCAAATGGCCCTACCTAGCCAACATTATAAGGAAAAAAATCCCCTTTCTCTTCCAGTCCCAGGTGCTTTAGGAGCCACTTGTTACAGTGCAGACTTGGCCAAGGCCAAGAACCATACCACACACAACCAGTCCCCAAAATGGCACAGAAGTGGCATCAAGAAACCCCAATCACAAAGATACAAGTCTTTTAAGGGGGGTGGACCTCAAGTTCTTGAGGAACATGCACTTTGCCAAGAAGCACAAGAAGGACCTGAAGAAGATGCAGGCCAACAACGCCAAGGCCATGAGTGCACATGCTGAGGCTATCAGGCCCTCATAAAGCCCAAGAAGATTAAGCCCAAAATCCCAAAGGGTCCTAGCTGCAAGCTTAATTGACTTGCTTACATTGCCTACCCCAAGCTTGGGAAGCATGATAGTGCTCGCGTTGCCAAGGACCACAGGCTCTGCCACTCAAAGGCCAAGGATCAAACTAAGGCCCAGGCCGCATCTTCAGCTGCAGCTCCAGCTTCAGTTCCAGCTCCTGCTCAGGCTCTCAAAGGTGCTCAGGCACCCATAGAGGCTCCAGAGTAGAGGCTTCTGTCTGCCAACGTGAGGACAGAAGGACTGGCGTGACTCCTAGGCTGCTGTCTGCGTGGGGCTGGTGTCCTCCTGTGCTATTTGTACAAATAAACCTGAGGCAGGAAAAAAGAAAGAAAAAAAGAAAGAAAGAAAGAAAGAAAGAAAGAAAAGTTTCTCCCCCTCTAACAAAAGCAAATTCAAAAATAAGTGACTTTTGCTCCAATAACACAGAAATCAAGCAAAAGATACAGACAACAGCCACTGGGAACAAGTATAGTACACACCCTGCTCAACTGGGTTGTTTTACTTACTATGCCATGGTTATCCTTTCAGACAATATGTTCTGCTTGACTACTAAGAGCTGCAGGGTTTTTTATTGTGCACATGTACCATAACCTATTTTTCCAGCTACTTATTGAAGAAGAATTAACCTGTTCAAAATTTATCCTATGACAATTCCATACTTATGGGATGAAGAAGATGCAGGCCAACAACAAGGATAGATTTTTAGATGTGGGAGGATTGGATCAAATAGAATGTCCATTAATATTTTAATCCAGATTGTTATAGTACCTTACAAAAACCACAGTTGGAACTTTCATTTTTTCCCCATTTTCTCACTAACATTGGCACAATGAAAACATTACATCCTTTTTAATATGCTGTATGAAAATTGTATCTTAATGATTTCACTTGCATTTCATTGATTTAGTGAGGCTGGTATTTGGTATTAGGAAAGGAGGAAAGCAGCCCTACCCAGTCAACATCATAAGAAAAAAGTCCTTCCCCCATAATGAAAGCAAATTCAAAACTAAGAAGTGACAGTTGCTCCAATAGCACAGAAATCAACTGAAAGATACAGACAACAGCCACCGGAAACCGGTACAGTACACACCATGCTCAGCTGGGTAATTTTACTTACTATGCCATGATTATCTGGTGGCCTGACATTCAGGCTAAGCCTTGATGTTCTCCTGTTGAACACAATCAGTTTCACTGAACATCAACATCAGGCAAAGCCACTCAGTGACCATGATGGATCAAGACAAAACCAAGACAACTCTATTATCATACCTGAATCCAGAAAAACATAAACATTATTCAAATAAAAAAAAAGGGCCAAAACATCCCTCTATCCTGGTTGATTCAAGTGACTATCACTCCTCTAAACATTACAGCTTAAGTTTTTCTCTAGTTTTGCCTCTTTCTAGGTAATATGTATTAAGATACCCAATCACAGAATCACCCATTTTCTGAAAGCATCTAACTTAGAGCAAAGGCCTCTTGAAAATTGCTCAAAATCACCTGACACAAAACCAAATTCTTCAAGATATTTTTTCTAATACCCTCTTACTCAGATGTCCCACAGTTCCTCATGTGTCCTTTTCCCCTTGTAAAGTAAGTAGTAAACCCAATCTGATTGACAGCAAGTATATTTCGGTGGTCTTTGGATGGAGGACACTTTGAATGAGATCTTTGTATATATTGAAATTAAACATTTGTTCATAATTTTAAGATATTTCTACCACTTTCCCCCATTTTACTTGGTTTATGAGTGTTTGTTGTGTGTGGAAAAAATATTTAAAGTTTTACATACAGCATTCACATATATCTATTCTTTCCCTTTCAGTTTCTGCTTTTACATCCAGCTTTGCTTGTGGGAGAATGGGTCCAATAAATTTGGGTACAAACCAAATTCTGATAAACTGATGTCTTAGTTTGCTTAGTGTTGCTATAACATGGTATCTGAGGCTGGGTAGTTTATAAGGAAAGGGGTTTATTTGGCTTACGACGCCGATGGCCTGAAAGTCCAAGAGTATGTCACCAGCATCTCCTGGTGAGGGCTTTGTCCTGCCTAACAACATGAGAGAGACACAGAGGAATCAGTCATGTGCAGAGACCAAACATAAGAGGCAACTTTGTTTACTAACAACCTGTTCTCAGGGAACTAATCCATTTCTGAGAGAACTAATCCAGTGAAGAAAGACATTTATCTATCTTAATGAGCTAATCACCTCTTAAAGGCACCACCTCCCAACATTGCCACACTGGAAATTAAGGTTCCAACATAAGTTTTGGCAAGGGCTTAAACCATAGCAAATAATATTAAAAATAAGAAAGCTAATAATTATTGAGTGTTGCTAATGTCAAACACACTGTTCTAATGCCTCACATACATTAATTTATTTAATCTGTATCAGAGAATTGTGGCTCTGAGAACTGCCTAAGATATCTTCCCAAGATTGCAATGATAGAGATGGAACAGAAGAGAGCAGAAACCTGCTTTTTCTACATTTTTATTTTTATATCCTTGCTCTGAACAACTACATTGCATTCCGTCAGGTTTGCAATTATCAATGTCCCATTAAGTCCACATTCTCAGATAGCTTTAGGAATAATTTTTAAAAATAAAAAGCAGATAGGGGATTTCTTGCTTGGTGTAATCTACTTTGTTTATATTATTAAATTTCACAAAACTGGATTAAGAAGTAATCAAAACCTTCGATTCAGACCATATTCTCATCATTGGTCCAATCATGGCACATGAATAAAAGTCAGGTCCAGTCCCACCGCGGATGCCACGCCTCACCAGGATCATGTGTCTTTGGAACATTTCCTCCCAGATGACGGCATTTGGGGCTCCACGTCCTAGCGCGGGTCCTCGGATGCGATTAACTCAGGGACTACCGATCCCACCTAACTGACTCCTTCTTTGCTAGTGACCATAGAGCATAAAAAGGGCGCAGGACCAGGGACAGCGGAGTTCCAGATCGCCCTTAAGGCTGGAGGAGCAGCAGAAGCAGCGCAGCAGCAGCAGCAGCCACGCGACGACGCAGCTCTCCCCGCGGTGTGCAGGCCGCCTGGGATTCAGCAGCCCCGAAGCCAGGACCCCCGACGCCGCCAGCCCTGAGCCCAGGGGATGTTGGGCCCTGGCCGCCCCCCTTCCACCCCGACCTATGCGACCTTTCCGGGAACAGCCGAGACTTCCACTGGGACCTGCTTGCCAACCCCTCCTGGCTGCTTCGCCTGGAAACCTACGGATCTGGTCACTTCTCAGTGCCTGGGAGCCGCTGGAGGCGAGACACGGCGTCCTCTGCCCCGGAGCCAAGGACACGCAGGCGCCCGCAGGAGAAGCAGAAGCCTCTACAGTCCACTGGGAGACCAGGCGGCCTTCCTCGCCCGGCTTGCTCCGCTCCGGGAACAGACGACTGCAGCCCGACACCTCTGATGGCGGAGACCCTATCCAGAGTCGATATCCCCGTGTCCCCGGTGGCCATCGACGCCCGAGTGTTGGTGGCGGCGGCTCCGTGGCTCCGTGGCGGGCTGGAGCCCCCGTAGCGCCTGGGAGTCCGGAGATTCTTTTGGCCCAGGCGCTTCTTGGGTGACTCTTCTGCGATACGTCGCAGGACACCAAACCTTCTGCGTTAGGTCCAGCGCCGAGGTAGACCTCGTGCCTCGAGAACGCTGTGTTGGCACTTTTGTCTTGGCTTGAACCTCTCAGTAAAACGGTCTCATGACCCGAAATTCTTTGTCGTCACGTGCGTTTCTGGCTCGGCCTTGGGGGAAGGACCTGGCGCAAAGATGCATGTTTGAGCGTGTGCCTGGGAGTCAATGATGGGTCAGGCGTTGGATCTCGAAAGGCGTGTGGACTGTAGGTGGCTTCGCTGGGCTGCGCACAGGAAGGAAGGGAGGGAGGGACGCTTTCTGTGTATCCGCGCCGCCCTGGGAGAAGCCTGTCTTCAAACCTGCCTACATTCCAGGGACCCCAGAGAGAGAGAGAGCGGGCACTCACGCGCTCAGCAGGGTAGGCCCATTAATCCCGCTTAGTCTTCTCTAGGAGGCCATCGCAGGGTCCTGGGGGCAGATGCTCTTTCTTATACGCTCGACCCCATACCCTCCTTCCCAACTAGCCTTTCCTTCTTCTACCTGCCTTTCACGCCCAGCTCCAAACACACCCACCATCCCAGACTTCCCAGGCGCCCCAGGAGGGGAGTCACGAGTCCATCCCAGCCAGCATTCCATGCGCCCTTTCCGACATTCCTTGCAACGCCCTCTGCCCAAAGCCCGCCCCCGGCCAACCTTCTCTAAAACCGCGGGCTGAAGGGCCAAAGGCATTGGAGGCCCCAGAGTGGGAAGGCAGCCATTCGCCCGCCCATCTTGCTGGAGAGTGGGCGCTTAATGCGATTCCATTCCTGCCTTGACCTGCCTCCTTCTCATCCCTGCTCCTGCCCTAAGACACTCTCAGGTGCCGCTCTTCCCTCTCAGTATTCAAGGAATTGGAATAGGAGACCGCCTCCCCAGGCTGCTGAGAGTGAATGCTGACTTCAGGAAGATGCCTAGCAGGATGTTCAGCCCTGTGTGGGAGAAGCACTTAGGGAGGAGCCCTTTCTCATTCTACCTTTTCTGAATTCCAGGACACATCAGGTCCTAGGGTTTCTGTGCTATTTTAGCCAAGAGCCACCTATGGCCGAGTCCCGTCTCCATTTTCTCCAGAGACAGAAGTGGGAAACACTAACAAGAAATTTGAACACGCACAGAATTATCTCAGAAGCAGTTTTCGCTACACGTCTCCCAGCTACATGACATTTATTTCTTCATTTTTTCATTTCATCTGACAAGGACGATCCTCTTAAGTGAAATTTCCAAGGGTTGATTTCTGGTACAAATTTCCCAGTTGTTAGTTGTGACAGCAGTCATGTTGAGTTAGTGGAAATACGTGTGTGTGTGTGTGTGAGAGAGAGAGAGAGAGAGAGAGAGAGAGAGAGAGAGAGAGAACGAGAACAACACATCCCTGGTGTCTAACACATTGCTACTAGTTAATTTCTGGTTTTCAAGACTAGGTGTATTGTCACTGGAATGAAATATTTCCCTTACTGTGTTACCACAGCAAACAAAGCATTGCTTGCCATCTATGAAATACGTATTTCTCTACTACAAGAAGATCACTTACAGTATTAATCCCTGGTGTTTTCTGAATTGATGGGACCAGTGAGAAATGAAATTGCTCTAATTTCTGGGCATTTTCTTGTCAGGAGTTTGAAGTAGCAAGGATTGCAAAATGAGTAGTATTTGGCTTTTCACCAAACAGTGCAGAAAAATTTTTTTTCTGTGGGTTGAAGTGGAGGCTTCTGGCTCATGTTGGCCTACAGCTGATGTCAATTTCTTGCCACGTGTGGCTCTTCACCATGTTTTCTCTCCACCAGAGAGCCAGGTCCATGGTCACTTGAGTCCCCCAAGCAAGCCAGACACAAGTGAAGAGCTACCTCAAAAACAGAGTGGAGTGTTTCCAATGTGACCTTCCTACTGACAGGGAATCACCTTGGGTATACTTAATGAGTTAAATGGCACCTGCTGTGGCTCTGCCCAATGCACTAAACTGCCCCACTCCTCCACCCTGGGATCATGTCTAAATGTCTTGTATTTGAATGTTGGCTGTAGAGGGGCCAAAGGCAGGGCAGATCTTTTGCCTTTCCCTGTATTTCAACCATCCTAGTGTGGAGTTGAGAAAAGTCTTCCCACTCTTGGTAGGCTAAAAAACAGTGCATGTCTTTGCCGGACCTGTTGTCATGGGACTTGACTAGAAGGCTAATGGCAAAGGATCTCCATTGGTTGGTCTTAAACAAGGGTAGTAGGATCCATGACTGGTTCTCAGTAGAGTGCAATCTTGCTGGACCTCACTTCCACAAGGGTCTCTAGCTGTTGTGGAACTGCAACCAGTCCCTGCTTGCCCCACCTTTTCAAGCACCCGGTGGTGGGCTCCAGTTAGACCTTTTTGCAGTCCTCTCAGCTGTGAGGCTTCCATATTGTTCCCATGAGCATTTCAGTAACCTGCCGTTTCTCATCTTCTATTTCATTCATTCTGTCATTGTCTTATTCTGGTTTCATTTTTTCTTCTTTGTTTCTCTTGTTATTGGCAGGCGGTTTTTTCAGTTCAAAGCACACCCTGCCTCCCCCTCTTATCCCCCCCATGCGGGTGAAGGGAAGAATCACCTTCAGACCTTGATTTTCTTATCTTTAAAGGAGCCACCACAGAAATCCAGGAGAAGTCTGTATTTGAGATGACCGCTCCATGACTTTGATCGCTGGAGAGATGGCAAGGTCTGTGCAAGCCACAGAGTGTTCTTCATTTGTGTGTGGGTGACCACTGTCCCAGCACCTGACACGTGTAAATGATATTGACCTGTGGCATCCTCAAAGGCTGACTTGAGTCAGACAACTGCAGAGTCAAGAGAGGCCTCTGATCAGGGAAATCTCTATCTGCATGCATTGATGCTCTGGTCTGTAGGATAGATCCCAGAGATGAGGATGAATTACCACTGTATCTCACGGATGTGATAAAGAATGCTGTCCAATTCTAGAAAGTTTAAAATACAAATTTTCTTGACACTGTTCTCAAGAATATTACGCTTCACTTACCATCAGATTCATGTTTGTGATGAGAGTCTTCGTGGAGCACATTACTTTCTGCCAAGAACTGTCTAGAAACGATCTTTCCTCATGGAATTGTGTACACAAAAGCTATGTGTTCCACCTCAAGCTCCCATTGGCTTCCATGACATAGGTCTTTTTTTGAAAAAGTCATAAAAAATTAGACAAGCCAAAAATTAGACAAGCCATCTCTCCTCAGGATTGTTGGCCTTTGAACGATTTCCTCCCAGATGATTGCATTTGGAGCTCCACGTTCCTGGGCGGGTGCTCTCGTGGTATTAGCTCCGGGGACCGCCCTTCTCCACCCAGCGGGCTCCCTCTCCGATAAGGCCCGCCCATTCCGCCCCAGGAAGATAAAAAGTCGCAGCGGCCAAAGGGGGTCTTTAGAACGCCGGATTTCCCAACTTGCCTCTCGGGTGGAGCAACAGCACCATGGCGGAGCGTCTTCCTGGCAGAGCGCTGGCCGCTCGGGATACCGCAGCCCCTCAGCCAGGACCCCCGATGCCGCCAGCCTTGAGCCCAGGGTATGTTGGGCCCCGGTCGCCCCGCTTCGGCCCCGACCTGAGCGACCTTTCTGAGGACAGTCGAGACTTCCACAGGGACCTGTTTGCCAACCCCTTCGGGCGGCTGCGCCTGGTAACCGCCGGATCCCGTCACTTTGCCGTCCGGGGGAGCCACTCCAGGCCAGACGCGGCACCCTCGGTCCCGGAGCCGACGACTCGCAGGCGCCCGCCGGGGAAGCGGGAAAGGCCGAGGCCGCCATCGCCCGCCGGAAACCCAACCGACGCCGGTCCCAGCGGCCTCCCTCGCCAGGCTTGTCCTGCTCTGGGAACAGACGACCGCAGCCCGACACCTCTGATGGCGGAGACCCTCCCCGGCGTCGACCTCCGCGGGCTCCGGGCGGCCACTACCCTACCCCCCGAATGTTGGCGGGGGCAGATCCGTGGCCCGGTGGGCGGCTGGAGCCTCCGCCGCTCTAGGGAGTCCGGCGAGTTTTTTGCCCAAGGGTGGCTCTTGTGCGAAAGGGCTGAGTTGACTCCAGCGCCGAGGGAGACCTTGAGCCTCGAAAGCGCTGAATAGACCCCTTTCTCTTGGCTTGGCTCTCAATAAAATGGTCCCAGGATGCGTAATTCTGTGTTTTCGCGCGTGTTTTTGGCTCAGCATTGGGGGAAGGATTGCGAGTGGGGGTGGGTGTCTGTGCGTGTGACTGGAAGTCCATGGTGGGACAGGCGTGGGGTCGCGAAAGACGCGTGGGCTGAGGGGCTTCGCGCGCAGCGGGAGGGGGCGCTTTCTGTTCAGGGGCGCCACGCGAGAGAAGCGTGGCTGGTCTTTAAACCTGCCCACACGCCGGGTACCCACAGAGGAGATTTGGCACTTACAGCTCAGCAAGGTAGCCCCCCCCCGAGAGCCCCACATAGCTTGAGAGATGCTCGTCCTTCCATTGTCCGGCCCGTCTTTTCTGGAAGCCCATTGTAGGCAGCTGCCCACTTCCAGGCCCCCGGGTCCCGCCTCCCCCGCCCGGCCTTCCTTTCTTCCACAGGCCTCCCCGTCCCTGCTCCAATCACACCTACCAGCCCAAACTTGCCGCAGACTCAGGGACCTGGAAGGTAGACCCAGCAAGCGTCTCACACGCCTTTGCCCACTCTGCAACACAAGAGTACGGGCTGGAGGGAGTAGACGTTGGAGGCCAGGACATGGGATGATGGCCACCCTCCCGGCAGGAAAGCGAGCACTTAGTGCGCGCCCATCCCGGCCTGGGCCTGCCTCGTTATTTCTACTGCATCTTGGAAACTACCCCAGGTGACACCCTCCTCTACAGAAGAAAGGATTTGGGATCCAAGAACCTCCTCATCAGGCTGCTGAAAGGGAGCTCTGGCTTCAGAAATAAGCCCGGCCATATGGTCATCTCTGTAGAGGAACCTTTTCTCATTCTGCACCTTCTGAATTCGAATACACCTCTGACCCCAGAGCCTCTGCCGTCTTTGAGCCGAGAGTCGGGCCTAGTCTCTTTGAGCCAAGTCTAGTGCCTGTGTTCATTTTCTCCATATTTAGACAAGAAACCTTGGGGACATAGCAAGACTTGCCATGCTTTTTTTTCACTTCACATCTAGCTACATCATGGCATTTCTTCATTTCATTTAACAAGGTCAGTCTTGTGACTGGAATTTGGGACTTTATTTTCAGCTTCCTTCCATTATACATTTTGCAGTTCTTAGTTTTGGCTATAGTCATGCAGACCTAGTGGGAATGTTAGTATGTATGAGTGGATATGGGTGTGTTTGGGGAGTTGCAGCTAATGTCAGTAGTTAAATACTGGTTTTCAAGATGGGCACATTGTAAATTTCATGACAGCTTTCTCTTAGTGTATCACTGTATCAAATTCGGTACCTCTTGTAGTCAATAAAATAAGTATTCCCCCACAATGTGAAGATTATTATTATAATCACTCCAAGATATCTTTTGGGTTTAAGTGGCAAAATAAAAATGCAATTGTTTTACTTTCTGTAGTTTTTATTTTCAAGAATTTGAACATGTTTAAAATCAGTTTGTCAAAAGAAAATATTTTGCAATACCAATGGTATTTGGCTTTAACACAAACTATGAAGTTAATGTTACTTGTTCAAGATGAATCTGAGTTTTTTACTAATCCTGGCTTCAAGCCACCTTTAGCTCTTTGCCATGTGGGACTTTCCAGCAGGCAGTTAGGGACATAGTCATTTGAGTCTTTAAAGCAAGACAGAGAGAAGCCTGTGAAAGGAAATGTTCCTGAAGAACAGAGTGGAGGTTTTTAAAACTAGGACTTGATACTGACAATGGATCACCTTGAGTGTCCTCAGTGACCTTAGTGACATCTGTTTGATGCTCTGGCAACTCCACTGCATTTCCGTGACTTTGGAACATTGTAACCAAATATTGGTTGTAGAAGGGTCTATGGTAGCACAGACCACTCACCCTTTCAGTTATACCAGTATGGGTGAAGGAAACTCTTCCTGCTCAGTGGTGGGCAGGAGTCTGAGGCATGTTCCCATGGGGTGTGTCCAGAAGACAGTGGCAAAGGAGCTTCACTGACTGGTGTGAAACACAGCCTCAAAATCTGGGCAAGTCTTTGAAGCAGGGTGTGTATGGCATCCCTTTAGTAGGAAATCTTTCTCTTCAACCATTTTTTTATTCTGGGTCTAGTGAAGGAGCTGCTCTTAAGTGTTTAGTTTCGTGGTTCTCAGTGATGTCACAGTTGTTTATCATGACCACTGCAACCTTAATCTGCTGTGCTCAGTCTTCCAAGAAGCTAGAAATACACAAGTGCGCCGTCACACCTGGCTAATTTTTAAAAAATTTATTATAGAGGCAAGGTCTCACCAAGTTGCCCAGATTGGTCTTGAACCCTTGGGCTCAGGCAATCTCACCTCTGCTTGCCAAAGTGCTGGGATTATAGGCATGAATCACTGCACCTGATGAACATTTTTCATTTAGAAAGACTCCATGTACCAAAAATATGTTAAGGAAACTTTATTTGAGATCTACTCAAAATTGTTATGGTTCTTCTGTTGAAATTGTACACAATGATTAAAATGTTTTCCTTATTCTCCACTTATGGAATTGGTGAATTGATTTTAGTTGGATAAATCAAGATTAAAAACTATAGATAGGCCCGAAGCAGAAAGGGGACAGGGACCTAGCTCATAGATTTTGGGTTTTTTTGATTGGGTCTCATTCTGTTGTCGAGGTTGGTGTGTAGTGGCATGCTCATGGTTCACTACTGTCTCAGTTCCTGGATACAAGTGACCCTCCCACCTCTGCCTCCCAAAATACTGGTGTTACAGGTGTAATTCATTATGCCCAGCCTCAAGCCCTTTTTAACAACTACCTCTGTCTGGGCACAGTGACTCACATTTGTAATTTCAACACTTCCGAAGTTTGAGTTGAGAGAATTGCTTGATGCTTAGAGTTTAAGACTAACCTGGGCAACACAGCAAAATCCTGTTTTTATATTTAAAAAAAATGTAGGCCAGGCATGGTGGCTCATGCTAATAATATCAGAACTTTGGGTGGCCAGAGAAGGGAGATAGCTTGAGTCTGGAATTGGAGACCAGCCTCAGAAACATAGTGAGACCTCTTCTTTACAAAAAAATAAAAAGATTAGCTGAGTGTGGTGGCGTGCACCTGTAATGGCAACTACTAGGGAGGTTCAGATGAAAGGATCACTCTAATCCAAGAGGCTGAAGCTGTAGTGAGCTAGGATAATGCCACTGCACTCCAGCCTGGGCAACATGCTGGGCAACAGACTTTGCCTCAAAAACAAAAACAAAAAAAATTAAAAATTGGACCAGCATTGGAGTGCATGCTTGTTTTCGTAGCTACTGGGGCGGCTGAGTTGGAAGAATAATCTGAACCTAGGATGTTGAAGGTGAAGTGAACTATGATGGTGCCACTGTACTTCAGTCTGGTTGACAGAGGTAGACCCTGTCACAAAAAACTTTTAAACCAACTAGCAACAGACCTATTATCCCAGAACTGGTGAGAACTAATACAGTGAGAACTCACACCCTCCAGAGCATTAATCTATTAATGAGGGATCTACCCTCCAGACCTAAATACCCCCATTGGACTCCACCCCCTGTATTGGGATCAAATTTTAACATGAAGTTATAGGAAACAAACATTCAAACTAAAGCAATGGTGATGGGGTTGAACATGCTAGCTTAGGTCTCATTTCTTATAATGCTACCAGTCCCATTCCCCCGGTAACCCATTAACCATTAATCCACTATTCTATGAATGAACTAATCCATCAAAAGGACAAAGCCCTCTTGACCCAATCACCTCTTAAAAGCTCCACTTCTGAATACTGCCCCATTGGGGATTAAGTTTCAACGTGAGTTTTGAAAAGGACAGACTTCAGATCACAGCATCCCTGAATGTCAATTAATTGTAGAGAAAAGTCTTGCTATCTTAGGTCAAATAAGGAGGATTTCAAACGGACATCTTTAAAAAACCTAGACAAAAGGGGTCTATGAATGCATTTCTGACTTGGAATAAGTATTCAGTTCATAATCTGTAACCTTCACCATTATGAATCACCACAGCTCCTTTAATCTTTTAGAAGTGAAATTCCTGGCCAAGTGTAGTGGTTCATGCCTGAAATCCCAGAACTTTGGAAAACTGAGGCAGGAGAATTGTTTAAGAGTTTAAGAACAGCTTAGGTAACATAGTGAGACCTGACTCTATAAAAAATAAAAACAACTGAGCCACTCAAGACTTTTGAAAAGCCCCAAATGAGACATGTTTCTAATGCTTGAAAAGTATTTTTCTGCATTACAGTCACGTGAGAAGAGTTTTTTAAATATGAGTAAGTTTGCATATTTACAAGTCCATTTTATGCATTACTCTAGCAGCCCTGTCCAATTTTTTTTTTTATCAGCCTGTATTTCTCATGATCATAGGTGCAAAAATTGTGGGCAGTATGGTAGCATTCTGAATTCAGCAACAAATTTTAAAAAATACATGATGATCTAGTGGTATGTCAGGACTTCAACATTGTTTTAGCATTTGAAAAATCAATCAATATTATCCACACATTAACAGAACAAGAAGAGAAATTATATACTATTCTCAGCAGAAAAACTTTTTAGAAATACCACCTCCTTCATTATTAATATAAAACACCTAGCTAATTGGAAAATATGAACTCCCTTAATTTGATAAAGCATATCTGTAAGAGATCCATAGCTAACATCCCACTTAATAGTGAAATATTGAAAACTTTCTCTGCCCAATATTGGAATATGAAAACAAGGTTAACTAGTATAAATGCTTTTCAAATTTTACTGACGGTCATATCCAGTAGGTTAAAAGAGTGGGGGAAGCAAAAGAGATAAAGATTCTTGAAAGGGTGAACTGAGGCATGATGGGCTGATGCCACGGGAAAAATGCAAGATTGCAAGAAGGATGAAAGTAGAAAGAAATAAAGTTTATTATTGACCTTTCACAGAGGGAAAGGGTGCCGACACTCCCAGGCAAGTGTGACAGAACAGGCTAAAGACTGAGAGTATTTAAAAAATGCTAAAGCAAGCCCCTAAAGCCAAGGGTCTTAGACCTGGAGGAGGTCTGGGCCAAAAGAACTGTACAGAGTTGCATTCTTCAGTTTCTGTGTGTGTGTGTGTGTGTGTGTGTGTGTGTGTGTGTGTGTAAATGGACAATTTTATTCTAAAATTCACAAAAAATACAAGGAATATAAAACTTTCAAAACCATATTGAATAAATACAAAATCAAATTAATTATGTTACTTGATATCAAAACTTACTATATAAGCTGATCAATAGGACAAATATGAGTTTTCAAAAAATCAACACATATAGCCATTTAATGTCAATAAGAACTCAAAGGCAATTCAATGGGAAAAGAAAAGTTTTTTGAACAAATGTTGATGTTGCTGGAGTAGCTGGATAAACACAGAAAAATGAATCTTAACCACAACTTCACAATATGAACAAAGTTAATTTAGGTAAATCATAGACCCAATTATAAAAGCTAACACTGTAAAGCTTTTTGAAAACCAAAGAGACATAGAGGACTATATTATGATCTTGGGGTAAGCAAAGATTTCTTAGATATGAAAGAAAAGCACTAATTACAAAAACGGACACACTGGATTACAGTAAAACTAACAAAAAAACTTGGTTCATTGAAAGAAAGTTAAAAGGTTAGTTATAATTTGGGAGAAAGTAATTGCTATATTTATTTGATGATTAACTTGATTCAGAATAGCATTCTTCAGATTCTATAGCAGTCACATGAATCTAGTATTTTGATATCCCCAGGTATCAGCATTCCATGACCTCAGGTGGTGGGCTGGAGTAATCCTGGTAGGGTGATAACAATATACCAGTAAACAAGCCTCCTGGTGGTTTGCTGGACGTTGTTATGGGGAACTGATAACATAGTATCAATATCAATGCCTAAAATAAGAGAGGTTCTTTAAAAGAAACTGATATTTACTCAGGAATAGGGCATTGTAAAGGAAAGATGTGTAGCTGATAAACTATGTGTGTATTCAGGGAGGTAAGGGAAGACAATGGTTTTTAAAGGAAAAATAAGTAAAATCACATAATTGTTTTGAAATGATTATCCTCGAGTCCAAAATTAAGAAAAGGATGATGTGAATCAGAGATTGGAAAGGCAGTTACTAGGGAGAGGTCTTTGATGAAGATATTTTTTCCATATTTTATACTTACATTTTTTTGTGTAAATTTGGGATGGTTTTTGTGCCACGTTGTCCTTTTTGCAGAGTCTTTTGGGATAGTTTTGTTAATAGGCATATAGCATGAGATTCCTTTTTTTTAAATAGCCTTCCTCAGTCCTATTTGTAAGGGTTTTGTTTCTTTTGTTTTGTTTTCTTTATAACATGAGTATCTCCATTTTGATTCTGACAACTTTCACAAACAAGATACCTCAGATTTTTTTCACTAGTTTGTGTTGATTTTGGTTCAAGTTTCTTCCTAGGGACCTGTTATTGTCCAGCATTCTACCTGTGGTATGTGGCAGGTTAGTGTTCTTCAGCTACAGCAAAGGACATTAGCAAAAAACAAAACAAAACAAACAAACAAACAAACAAACAAATCCCATATACTGGCATTTACAAGTTGGCTGGATAACGACAAAGGAATACCCAAGATATGTGGGAAGGGCACGAACAGCAAATGCTAAAAATCTAATGATTCTTTATGAGGTCTAGGCAGAAGGCTTGTTTTAATTCAGGAGCTCAAGGCTGCAATGAGTTTTGGCTGCACCACTGCACTCCAGCCTGGGTGACAGAGGGCAATCATGTTTCTTAAAAACAAACAAACAAATCTAGTGAAAAAACTCTGAAACTATATTAAAAGACTTAAAAATACCTAAATCAATCAAGAATGATTGAAAAATTATCTGAAAAATGTAAATTCTTCCTCAATTGTTATATGCATTCAGTGCAATACAAATCTCAACAGTAGATTTTAGTAAACAATGGCAAGTTGAGTCTGCAAACCACATGAAAGATTAAAGAGGCATAAAAGAGTACAGGGTTGAAGAAAAAGTAAGAGAAGGTAGATTTTGCTCCGTGTGGAAGTTACTATAATTAAAATATTACATAGTAATTAGTCATAGCCATTAAAATAGTACAATATTTGTCCAAGAAATAATTGCATTTAGTAAAAAATAGAATGGAGACATAAAACGGACCCATAATTTTGTAGAACTTTAGTATGTTAGTATATATAGGTGTATATATTTATAGATCAATCTTTCCCTCCATGTCCCCTGCCTCTTTCTCTCTCTCTCTGTCTTCTTGTCTCCTCCCGTCTTTCACTCCTCTCTCTAAATATATATATATAAAACAAAGAACTGTTTGATCAATTGAGCTTAAGAAGTAATTATCTACATCAAAGTATTAAATTAGATTTCTGTTCAACTCATATATTTCTTTACCACCAGATGCATTAAGGACATACATCTTATATATAACACTTTAAAAACTATTGCTAGAAAACAAAAGTGAATATATTTTTGGGAAATATCTTCTTGGGATAAGAATGATTCCTTAACAAGTCACAAAAACACTAACTATAAAAGAAAAGATTGATGGACCTTACCATGTAATATTAGGAATTTCTCTTCCTTTAAAGACACCATCAAAAAAGTGAATGATCATTTACAAACCAGAACTTGATAATAGTCACAAAATCTATAAATAGTATAAATAAAAACTCATACAAATTATTCTAAAATTTTTAAGAATCCAAGTATTTTCTTCTGATTTCCCTCTGTCACCCAGGCTGAAGTGCAGTGGTGCAACCAAAACTCACTGTAGCCTTGAACTCCTGGCCTAAAACAAGACTCCTGTCTAGGCCTCCTAAAGCATCATTAATTAATATTAATTGTTTTAAGGGCTAATGATATGATAAAGCATCTCACAAAAAAGAAAATAGACACAATGAATAAAAATAAGAGATGCATTTAATGATCAGATTAATGCATAGCAAGGTTAAAATGAGATGTTATTTTTAATTCAATAATTAAATGTTAAAATAACTGACAATACCACGTGTTCGAGAACACGTGGAATATTGGAGTTTTTTATATATTGTCTTTAGGAATGTGTATTGGTACCAACACTTTTAAAAACAATCTGTTGTCTTAAGAAGCTGCAAGTCACTGATCTGAAAATCTACTAATTCCATTTCAAGGTACGTTCCAGGAGAAAATTTTGCCCAGGAGGAGCCACAGGCGCCTGCAAGGAGAGTCCCACGGCGCCACCTCCGATGAACCCAGTCAACGCGCTGCCTCTCCACCTCCCTGGCTCTTTTGTCCCGGGTTCCCATCCCAGGTCTCGTCTCCCTGGCGTCTCAGCTCTTTGACGGTACCGGCGGTTTCCCACCAACCCTTTCGCCAATAGTGCTGATCCCAACTTTTTTGGTTCACAGGATTCGTACGTTCTCTGGGCGGTCAGTTTCTTCATCCTAGAACCGCTGCTTTCCCCAGACTCGCGTTTCAGGCTTGCAGCACCGCGATTTGCACCAAGCAGGCGCCCTTTGAGCGCTGTCGCTGGTGGGGCTTGGCCGGTGGCAGCGCTTGTCTCACTGAGTTGGCACTTTCTGGATGGAAGCAGCGTCCAATCTTCCAAGCTCCGATGTCTCTCAGAGGGCAGTTTCCTAGTGGCAATACCTTAATTGTATTAAAAAGAAAGTTCGTCGTTGGCTACACCGCTTGCTGCTCAGGGCCAGCGCTTGCTGTGTCCTAGGGCTGGATTCCTCGGATACTCAGTTTCTCGGCTGCCATAATTGGACAAGCTTTCATTGGACAAGAGAGTGATTTCTGTAACTTTCTCTTGATAAGAGGCCAATGACTGGCTCTGACGAGTTTATAGAGACTGAACATTGAGTGCTGTAATGACCCTGTATCACCTTTTGATATATATGGTCTGAGTGTAATACATTTAAATGGTAAGTCTGCACTTCAAAATGAACATGGGAGATATGTAACATGAATGCTTACTTACTACACATGGGCGCCCCCTACATGAATATTCACAGCTTCTTACTATACCTGTGGTATTTGTATACATGCCCACTAGTTCAACATCAACGTCTGTCCTATTCTTTTCTCTCTGGAAGTTCAAGACTTATAAATAACATATGAACATACCAAATTCTGCAATATCGGTTTAAATATGTATATTTTTACATAAAATATACATATTTCAAAATACATCATAATCTAAGTGGGATTTATTCTAGTATCTTGATATTGGTTTAGCATTTAAATAGCATTTAAAAATCATATTCACTTCACCCTTTTATAAATTCAACTTCTCTTCATAATTAAAACAAAAAAGATCTTAGCAAATTAGAAAAAGTGAATTTCCTTATTTACGTAAAAGTCTATCTATAAGACCTACAACTACTATTTTACCTAATGGTGAAGTACTGAAAACCTTTCACCCTGGTAATTGGGACAAAAAGGACTGTTTACTATTGTGGCTAGTATTCTACATTTTACTGAAGGTGATATCCAGTGGAGTAAGGGTGTGGGGAGATGTAAAAATGGTGAAGATGCCAGAGGAGTAAATAAAAGCTCACTATTTGGGGGGGGATAAGACTGAATTTTCTACACTTCTGAAATGTAGAAGATTTTCAGATGGAATAAATAAGTGATTTTAGGTCATTAGATAGTCAATGTTTAATTTGGCTTCTCTCAAATGTAGAATCTCAAATTTATATAGAGATTATAAATAGAATAAAATACATATGACCTATGAAGACAACTCAGGCATATACTTTATATGTATTGCATACTGAATTCTTATACCAAGGTAATCTAGATAAAATAAAATGTTATTAAGAAAATCTTAGCCAGGCCCAGTGGCTCAGCCTGTAATCCCACGCTTTGGGAGGCTGAGGTGAGTGGATTGCCTGAGCCCGCGGGTTCGAGACCCACTTGGGCAACTTGGCGAGACTGCATCGCTACAATAAATCAAAAATTAGCCGGGCGTGGTAGTGCGTGCCTGTAGTTCCAGCTACCTGGAAGGCTGAGGCAGAAGGATTGCCAGAGCCCAGCAGGTCGAGGCTGCGGTGGCAGGGAGCGGCCACTGCACTCCAGTCTGGACAACAGAGTGAGACTCCAACTCAAAAAAAAAAAAAAAAAAAAAAAAAAACAGAAAAAGAAAAGAAAAGAAAATCTTAAGAAGGAGAAAATATATTGACTCTTCATCAGTGGCATTAGATCATCATATATTTTCATCCTCATTATCACACAGTGAGTACACTAAGGAGGGGGAGAAAGAGGAGGGGTTGGTCTCACCGTCTCAGGAGTGGGAAAGGTGGCAGAGGTGGAGGAGGGAGAATGGTGAGGCAGAATATGCAGGCACACTTTATATAAATTTTATTGAAAACAATGTGCTTGTCATAAGTGGACCCATAGAGTTCAAACCTGGATTGTTCAAGGGTCAACTGTAGTTTATTTGGAAGTTGCATAGAACATCACTAGGGAGGAAGGGAAGGAATAAAGTAAATGGAAGCAACCAAATGAGGTTTGAATCAGACCACCTTCCATTGTGGTTCAAGGTTCAGCTGTAAAGCAAGTTTCAATAAAGTTAAAAGTCTCAATAAAAGTAAAAGTGAGCTGGGCTCAGTGGCTCAGCCGGTAATCTCTGCACTTTGGGAGGCCGAGGTGAGTGGATTGCTTGAGCCTGCAGGTTCGAGACCATCTCGGGCAACTTGGTGAGACCTAGTCTCTACAATACATAAAAAATTAGCCGGGTATGGTAGCTCAGGCCTGTGGTTTTGGCTACTTGGAAGGCTGAGGTGAAAGGATTGCCAGAGCCCAGCAGGTTGACGGTGGGGTGGCCGTGAGCATGTCACTGCAGTCTAGCCTGGGTGACGGAGTGAGACTCCAACTCAAAAAAACAAAAAAGTGAAAAGTGAAAAGGCTGATCTTGAACTCTGGCCTCAAGTAATCCCCCCACTTCAGCTTTTCAAAGTTCTGGGATTACAGGCCTGAGCCACTGTGCCCAACATGAATGCCTTGGATTTATAAGGGGAGATGCCCCCCAAACTGGAATATATTTATTAAAAATTGTGTATTTATTCCTACATGCTTAAACTTGAGTCACCTTTAAAGTACTCTCAGTTTGATGCAATGCACCCTGTTTAAGGCTACTTCACCTGGACTACTTTGAAAATGTTCACTTTCTTATCGCTCAGAGCACCTTGAGCAGGGTTCAAGGCACAGGGCACAGGCATCTCAGAAGATGTCATCTTCACCACCGCTGACCAGGACCTGGACCACTGACCAGGACCTGGGTGATGGCCTCCCCTGCAGCCTACTGCTTCAGACATCTGCTCTGGGTATACCAGACTGGAGCTGAAGATCTTTGATGGGGAGACCCCCCTGATAATTGTCCTCCCCCACCTCCATCAGCCACCACCTGATGACCCAAGTCTAGCTAGAGGTGCATCCCATGTACAGTGACCAGGTTGACCCAGGCTGCCTCAGCTTCTTGTCTTCACTGCCCTGGAGCCCTGAGGTTTTTAAAAATAAATTAGAGGCTTCTTTGGATGATTTTCTGGGAACAGTCTGCTGTGAAAACATCTCTGCATTTGCTGAAATACAGTGGGAGGGGTTGTGGCTTCATAGCTCTGTTCACTTTTTTTGTTCTTTCAATACATTTGTGCACAAGCATTAAATTGTTCCTTTTTGTGTGTAATCCTAGTTTATCTGTGGTGCAATGGGAGGATATAGGAGAAAATGGTGGTGGGGAGGCTGGTGAGGGAACTGGCACCAGGCCTAGATATCCCACCTCAAAAACAAAAAATAAGTTAGTCTTAAAATCTGGGTAAATGTGGGACTGGGATAATGATAGATCTGTGATCTGATGAAGCAGAAAACTTTCCATAGACAATTTTTAAAATTTTTGGAATCTCTAGCAAAGGAGTTGCCCTTTTACCTTCAGTCCAGGGTCCTCCCTGCACTCCAACTACCCACTACCATCCCCAGCTCAGAACCACAGTACACTCCTACTGCCTCATCACTGGACTATTCTGGTTACTAAGCAGGGACTGGAGGATCTCCTGAATCCTGTTCTGGAATCCATGCTTATGAAATTCACAAGTACAAAAGACATAAAAATAGATTTGTTTTATTTATTTCTTGATAGAAGAGCATTATGAAAGAGTAACATTCAAGAGAAAATGTTGAGATGAACTTTGTACCAAAAAATTGTGATCATAATAAACATTCTCAAAACATCCTGAAAACAGAATATACAACTCTGATATTTTTGTTTTATTAAGAAATTTGAATATATGATTGAATATGATTTTTTAAAAAAGAGGATGTAATAAGTTATTAGGCATATAATAGAATAAATAAACACATTGTTACATTTCCTCTTATGCTTTCTAGGAAAAGAAACAGAACACCCAAATAGCTTAATCACAAAGAGTTTTATTAGGAATAATGGTAACTGAAAATTTGATAAAACGGAGAAGACAGATTTTCCACTGAATTAAAAGAAATGATTCTCAGGACCTTAGTGCAAACTGGCTCCTGAAGACTGAAGCTGTCAAAAAAATGGAAAAACCTGAATCAGGCAAGTAGACTATCACAGCTGTCCTCTTTGGACTCTGTACATATAGGCTTCTGTGTTGGGTATACATGGGCAGCCGGAATTTCAATTGGGAACGCTTTTCAGACTCTGTGGGTTGCTGCTATGGGACTGTCCAGGATAAGGACACTTGTTCAGAACCCAGAATATGCTAAAATGCAGAACAAGCATGCCCATCCTAGACTGAAGATTGAGACCTCTGAAGTAAGCATTACCTGGATAATTGGAAACAACAACAACAACAACAACAAGAATAGGATAAACTCTATGTTGGGTATACGTTTTTGACCAGCCTATTACAACTTAGGACAGATAGCATGGGAAAGAATGGTCAGAGGCAGGGAAACTTTGTCATGTCAAATTCAGTTGCAGCTTCAAGTGTTTGGAGTAGAATGGCTGCTCCTTGATCCCTTTGCTCTGGGGTAGCTGGACCTGTCATTTAATATCCTGAAAATTTCAGATTGAAAATTTTTTTTGCGTCTTCTTAAAAAATATTCTCAATAAAAAATCTTTTCATTCATCTTATTGGATCATCTACATCAGGAAATTATGGTCAATAAAGCCTCTTCAGATGCTCAATCATCATGTAAGAAGTTTTAACTTCAGAGTTCTTTATAAAATGTTTGTTCTCTTTTTCAATAAAATTATACATCAAAGTCAAAGCCTCCTTTTCTGATTGGGATTGGGGACTGTTGGTGAAGGGGACTGTTGGTGAAGGGGGAAGCAGGTACAAGCTGTGTGTTTCTGGGAAAGGGATTCTCGTTAGGACGTATAGTGCTCTGGATTTAGACAGCAAGAACATCTTATCTGTTAGTGGCCGAACATGGTCAGTAAACCAAAGTGGCTGCCACCTCACAGACTTAAAAGTCAGCTTTAAGATATAGCACATTTGGACAACAGATGGGGAGAGGCAATATCAGACAAATATAATTAAAGGTGAAACTCTCCTTCTTGGTAGGCCTAATACATACTCTATCTGTGTGTGTGTCTTAGGGGTTCTCCCAGAATCTGCAGATTGGTTTGCCATCTCCACCAAATATTCTTTTGTGTGTTTTTTGTAACAACTTGATTATACCCAAGCCACCAAAGATTCTTGACCATGTTTACCTTAAATCACAGGTTAGGCCTTCTCATTCAGCATGTCTTGGAGCTAAGACCAAGCAAGCCAAAGGAAGAGGTGAGTATGTCACTAGGCAATCCCAGTCTTGGAAGAAGCGTGAGGGTGAGTCCAGGGGCAATGATGTTCCAGACCTGATGAAATTAACCATCTCCTGTGTAGCCAGGTGAAGTTAAGTGCCAGGATCCTGGCCTGGTTCCTGTGTTTGAATTTCTTGCATCATTGACTCAGAAGTTAACTGAATTTTCTTTGTGGGGGGGATGGGACAGTTAGTGATTGAAACAGTCCAGTAATCAAAGTAGTTGTCACATTGCAATCATCCATAATTTGGCCTTAAGATATGAGATATGAGAAACACAGGGTATAGGAAAAATAAAAGTAAAAGGGAAATGTTGGGCTGGGCCCAGTGTATCATGACTGTAATCCCAGCAATTTAGGAGACTGAGGCAGGAGGATAGTTTCAACCAAGGAGTTCCAGATCAGCCTAGGCAACCCATCTACAAAAAAAAAAAAAGGGCAGGTGTGGTGACATGCACCCATAGTGCTAGTGTTATGACCAAGTTAGTGAGAAGAAGTTACGCCAGCAAGTTGAGTCTAATTAATTATGAGTTTATTAAATGCGTGGGTCAAGAGTAGGCAAATACCAGAAAAACTCCTGGCAAATTGGTGCAGTTTGTGACAAGCTTTTATAGGTAAAATTTTCAGCATTGTTTACATAGTAATTTAGTGACCATAGCAACAATTAACTAATGACTTGGCAACCAAAATGGGAACTTTGATTGTTAGGGAGCTTTGATTAATTTCATGTCAGGTAGGTATAGCCAGTGCTCAGAAAGTCCCTGGAGTTCTGCCATTAAGATATAGTTTAAGGTAGTTACAGAGACAAGGAAGAATAATCATTATAAAATGGAGTTACCTTTGGTGGTCACTAACAGAATATAAGAACAAACTATGAAAATGTCAAAGCGTCACATTTGATTTTAGTTAACAAAGCATACAATTATATGGAAGCTATGGCAAAGGAGTTCTGTAATGGTCAGCAGGCAACGCTCAGCATAACCTGCCCAGAGGAGACAAAGCTGGGGGTCTGTGGTCATGGGAAAGTTATTGTAATCACACGTAGGCATTGATTCTTAGGTCAGGCAGGTAACTAAGATGAAAGTTTTAAACAAAATGAAGCAAGTTGGTTAATATTATTACTTTGCTAGCAATTTGATTTTATTAAATGATTTAGCTTATTCCATTCCCCACTTTTAGTTGTGCATGAGTCAATTCATTGACTCTTTAGTTACAGGAAGGAAATTATAATAGGTTCTGGTATACAAAAGTTTTACTGAGTTGATTTGCTTCTTGACAAAGTTAACAAACCAGTTTAAAATGTTAGGTACCAGATCTGGAAGAGTTACTTTAAAGTGGATTGGGTTTGAGTCAGGGGTTCAATTTTGGACAGCTAAAACTTGTCCTGAAGTAAAGGAACTTAAAGTAAAAGTATAAATAGTATGATAAGCTGAACCCAAAGGGGTGTTTGTTAGAATAAACCAGGGGAAACTTATTTTAAGCAGAATAAAGCAATAATACATACATTACATGAGAAATAAAACAGTGCTAACAGATCTTTTTTTCAGCATGACCATTCTGCAGGAGCTGCAGTAAGCAATGCTGCTTCAAATCCTAGAACAAATGGAATAACAAAAAGGAGAGGCAAGGGATGAGTGCAATGCATTCAGCTATGGTCAAAGTCTCAGCACAAACGTTGGTGTGAACAAAGTCCTGCACCTTCTGTAAAGACTGGAGATACTTTAACAGAGATTGATTAGTAAACTCTTTAAGAATAGGATCCCGTAAGTGGGGTAACAGAGGATGGGGGGTCTTTTAAACATAATTTTATCGGGAGTAAACCCAGACTTATACGGGGTATATCTAGCACGAAGGAAAGCTAGGGGTAAGAGAGTTACTTTTTTTTTTATTGGTTTTTAATATTAATTTAGATAAAGTATGTTTTAAAGTCCGGTTTATGCGTTTTATCTGTCCAGAGTTTAGTGGTCGGTAAGCACAATGCAGTTTTTATTTGATGTTCTGTGCTTTACTAACCAGCTGTACTATGGATGAGGTGAAGGCAGGACCATTGTCTGAGTCAATAAAAAGAGGAAGTCTGTACCTAGGAATTATTTTATTTAATAAGTATTTTGCAACCATAAAGGCAGTTTTATTTTTTGTGGCAAACACTTTTACCCATCCCAAAAAAGTGTCTACTAACACCAGTAAATAATTGTATCCTGCATGTGGAGGTTTTATTTCAGTAAAGTTTTTTTTTCATTGTTTACTAGGGATTAATCCTCGTGCCCTGATTTTTGGAAGGAATTTTGGCCCTTCCTTGGGATTGACTCCAGCACAAGCAGGACACATTAAAGTTGCTGAATTAGCTTGGTTTTTTAAGTTATTGATAATATAAAAACAGTTTAACAGTTCAGCCATTTTGGTTTCTCCTAGGTGGATGGTAAAGTGGAGTTGTCATTAATTTTTTGGTAAGAACTTTAGGTAGAACAATTCTGGAGTCTTTAACCCACCAAACATCAGGTTTCTTGTGAGCTCCCACGAGCTCTGCAGCCTCTTCTTCTCTATGTGTATATCTGGGCTGTTGTGGGAGAAGGGACTGGAAAAGTTTTAGCTGGTAAAATAGTTAGGGGTTTAATTGGGAGTTTTGTTGCTTCCCAAGCTATCCGGTCTGCCAGGCGGTTTTTAATTGTTTTTAGAATGTTAGATTTTTGGTGATCTTTATAATGAATAACAGTTATCTTTTTAGGGAGCCAAACAGCTTTTAAGAGGGCTAATTTTTTTTCAATAGTTTTACCTGCTGCAGTGAGAAGACCACATTCTTTGTAGATCATGGCATGTACATGAAGTGTAGCAAACATATACCGGCTGTCCATGAAGATGTTTACTTATTTTTCTGCTCCCCAGCGCAGGGCCTGGGTTTGAGCAATTAACTCAGCCTTTTGAGCAGAAGTACCCCGAGGTAGTGCCTGTGACCAGACTATATCATGAGCTGTAGTTACCGTTGTACCAACCTTACGGACTCCGTTTAGTATCAGGTTGCTGCCATCCATAAACAGGTCAGCATCAGCCTGGCGCAGAGGAGTGTCCCCAAAATCAGGTCGGCTGGCCTGGGTAATGTCTAACACATCCTCACAGTCATGCACTGGCGTCTCCGGATGGTTATCAGGCAACAGAGTTGCCGGGTTGGGGCATTGGGTAGGGGAGAAAGTTAGTTTAGGCTGGTCTAGTAGTAGGCTCTGATACCGGGTAATACCTGTGTTTGACATCCAATGGCTGGAGGCTGCCGGGAGCAGAGTCTCAACAGCATGGGAGCAGTTAGAGCCAGGTTTTGGCCGAAAGTTAACTTGTCTGCTTTTTAAGCCAGCAAAGCCATGGTCACAATGGCCTGAAGACAAGAGGGCCAACCAGAAGCTACTGGGTTCAGTCTCTTTGACAAATAGGCTACCGGTCTTTTTCATGGCCCTAGGGTCGAGTGAGGACCCCTTTGGCAATTCCTTGTTGTTCATGAATGAAAAAGTGGAAAGGAAGGGCTAGTGCTGATGCTTGAGTTAGAGCTGTTTTTAGTTGTTGGAATGCTTGTTTTTTAGCAGCAGTCTAATTTAGGGATTGATCCCCTGCTGTGGCTGAGTACAAGGGTTTGGCAATTTTGGCAAATCCTGGGATCCATAGCTGACAATACCCTGCTGCCCCCAGGAATTCCTTTACCTGTTTCTTGGTGGTTGGCATGGGAATTTGGAGAATGGCTTTTTTCCAGGCTGAGGTTAGGGCTCGCTTGGCCTCTTGCAGCTGGCAGAGCAAAGCTGTGCTTTCTTTGTTGATATTCTGTAGCCCAGGTCCTGGAGAAGCTATAACAAAGCTTTAGTACCTTGTAAACAGGTGTCCAAGTCTGCAGCTGTAAGTAGGAGGTTATCCACATATTGAAGCAAAGCACATTCAGGGTGTTGGGCATGGAACCCCAACAAATCTTGTTGTAAGACCTCCTTGAAGAGGGTTGGGGAATTCTTGAAGGCTTGTGGTAGTTGTGTCCAAGTTAACTGATGGGTGTCTCCTGTGTCTGGATCTGCTCACTTAAAAGCAAAAATAGGTTGGCTGACAGGAGACAGGGGAATAGAGAAAAAAAGCATTTTTTCTGTCTAGCACAGTAAATACCTGATGTTGAGGGAGAAGTAGACTAAATGTACAGGTTAGGAATAGTTGGATGAATAGTTTTTACCTGCTTGTTGACTTTTCTTAAGTCTTGAACTGGACGGTAGTCAGAAGTTCCTGGTTTCTGAACTGGCAAGAAAGGTGTGTTTTATGTTGACTTGCATGGAGTCAGAATGTTGGCAGTTAAGAGTTTTTTTTATATGAGGAGCAATTCTTTTCCACGTCTGCAAACTCACAGGGTACTGGTGGACTCGGATAGGAGTAGCTGATGCCAGTAAACTTACCACCACTGGAGAGTGATGTTTTGCCAATTCTAGTGGGTTGGTTTCTGCCCAGACAGAAGGAGACTCCTGCTGTAACTGTAGAAGTAAGCTTGATGGAACATTTTTAGTAGTAGACTTTGGAGAGGTTAAAAGATATTCTTTAGAAAGTGGAACAGTTAAGAGCATTTGATATGCAGTAGTAATAAACATTTCAGTTTTTTTCAGGTGAAAACACAATGGTTGTTCTTAACTTCTGTAACAAATTTTTACCCATGAGAGGGAATGGACACTCAGGAGCTACTAAAAATGAGTGCATTACCTGCTTTTTTTTGGTCCCAAGTCAACAGTCCGATTAGAAGTGAATTTGCAGTTGGTAATCATCCCTGTTGTTTCTTGTATTAAAAGTTGATTTTTAGACATAGGTCTTAATGGTGACTTTAGGACTGAAATTTCTGCCTCAGTGTCCATTAAGAGTTTAACTGGTGGCCCCCCATAGCTGCAGTTACCATGGCTCTTGAGGTTCCAAGGAGAAAGAGCCTTGGCCCCTTCAGTCTGAGTTAATTTTTGCCCCTCCGGCCAAGGGCAGGACCAGAATGGGCTTAGGGTCCGGGTCTTGGTCTTTCTGTGGAGGGTGATAGGGACAATCTTTGACTCAATGTCCAAGTTCCTTGCATTAAGCACACTGGTTCTTTGCTAACTTAATGTGTTTAGGTTTTTGATCCTTTTGGCTTTTTTGGTTATCAGACTTTTAACATGGAGTCTTGGAACCAGATTCTGGGGCCCTGAGTGCAGTTACTAGGATTTTGGCCTGTCTTCTTGCAGGTTTGTCAGCCACCTGTACTGCTTGTTTCTGTTTTTTAGCATCTCGGTTATTGTAAACCTTCTGAGCTACTTTAAGCAGCTGAGAAATGTTTATTCCTGCAAAGCCTTTTAATTTCTGTAATTTTTTTCAAATATCGGTAGCCACTTGTGCCACAAAGGCCAAATTGATGACCTGAGCATTCTCAGGACCCGAGAGCTCAAAAGGGGTGTAGGTTCGAAACGCCTCTTGGAGATGGTCAAAGAATGTCCCTGGGGACTCCTTGGGTCCCTGGAGAACCTCAGTAGTTTTAGATAAATTAATGGGTATTTGGGCTGCTCCCTTTAAACCTTCTAATAGAGTCCAGTGAAAATTTTTTAATGTCCTGGACCCTGTCAAAGTGTTAGGATCTCAGTTTAGCCAAGAGAAGGGAAAAAACTTATTTAACATTTTTTTGACCTTTTTTCTGAGAACAAGTAAATAGGGTTAAAAGGAGCTGCTGCAGCCGGGCGTGGTGGCTCAGCCTGTAATCCCGCACCTTTGGGAGGCTGAGGTGAGTGGATTGCCCAAGCCCGCGGGTTCGAGACCCGCCTGGGCAGGCAAGACCTCATCTTTACAATAAAATCAGAAAATTAGCCGGACGTGGTAGCATGCGCCTGTAATTCCGGTTACTTAGAAGGCTGAGGTGGAAGGATCGCTGGAGCCCAGTAGGTCGAGGCTGCGGTGACCGGGAGCGGCCACTGCACTCCAGTCTGGGCGACAGAGTGAGACTCCAACTCAAAAAAAAAATAAAAAAATAAAAAAAGGAGCTGCTGGCAGTCATTCCAGGTGAAGCGATGAATGCGCATGATTGATTTTAGTAAGGAATTAAAACCTGTGGTTTTTCTGGGATTAAGAAAAGAATATACTTCAGGAAGGGTCGTTTATCTTGATTTTCTCCCTGTGGAACTTCCTGGAGGGGAAGATGGGGGGGCAGATCGTCCAAGAGTGGAGGTGAGTTGCCAAAGATAGAGACGATGGAGGGGAGGTGGTAATGTTGGTCATGCATGCAGGGTTTAAGAACAAGATAAAAAATGGCTTTTGGCTCTTGGTTTGTTCTTTTATTTTTCTATTCCTGCTCTTGGAAATATTTTTATGATAATCTATTTCCAAGAGCATGAATAGGAAACAGCGGGACTTTAACTGAATATTATTTGGATTTAATAAAGTACTAAGCAAGAGCATAGACAAAATTATTAAGCAAGCAATGATGAAAAAAATAGAACAATACTGGAAAAATAGGAACAATACTGGAAAGTGAAACTAGTCCCGCAAACTACATGCATAACTAGCCAAAACCTTTAATTTATCAATGTAAGTTGAAACATTTTCCTGCAAACCGTTTACAACTGTGATTTAACAAGGAAATATAGCCACCTTGACAAAGGCTGAAGAAAAATTGAAAATGTTAGAGATGTGTAGTTAGGTTGCAGCCCAAATTGAGAACTTAGAACAGGTAAACATTGGCAAGTTATGCTTTTACAACAATGGATAAACCCAGGTTATTTTGTTATTTATCCTGTGTTGGATTAATAATCCTTGGGTCTAAAAGGAGATTTTGAAGTCCGTTAAGTAACTTGGCAGTGAAAAGCATTATAGCTGATTACAAACCGCTGTCAGTGAAATTAATTTACCTGGCCTGCAGGCAATTCAGAAGGGAGTGAGCTGAGTGTGGTTCCTGAAGCTTGTTTTTTTTTTTTTTTTCCCTCTGTTGTTTAAAGGAGAAAATTGTTTTATTATACAGTCCAAGGGACTGGAGGGTCAAGAAGCCTGTGACCCCATATTAAATGACAAACAGACAAAAAAAACATAATGACAAACAAGATGTGTCCAGACCAAGTGAGAAAAGTTACAGATCCCTGGCATAACCTCAGGGCAGAAAATCACAGATCCCTGACACAGCTTCAGGGCAGAAAACCAGAGGACTCTATTCAGCCAATGTCTTGGCCAAATGAATAGTGTCCTAAGGGTGGCCTCATCAGGCCATGACTCCCTTAAACAGAATTGTGGCCACAAGTAAAACAGAACAGACTTTTACCAGTAAACAAAACAAATTCTTACCTCACGGGAGGATGCAGATGGACTCAGGTTTCTTTGAGATGAGAGGAGTCAGCAGTCATTCCAATCCCCTCCGAGACAGATGAGAGGTTATGGGGTCCTGAATAACTCAGGGGGCGCCTCCCCAGTAACTTCCTATTGGACTGGGGAGAGCTGGAGTGAGGCTTGTCTCCCGAAGTTGGCAACATCTCGCTGGGGCCTCCAAATATTATGACTGAGTAAGTGAGAAGAAGTTATGCCAGCAAGTTGAGTCTAATTAATTATGAATTTATTAAACGCGGGTCAAGAGTAGGCAAACGCTGGAAAAACTCTTGGCAAATTGGTGCAGTTTGTGACAAGCTTTTATAGGTAAAATTTGCAGCATTGGTTACATAGCAACTTAGTGACCATAGCAACAATTAACTAACAGCTTGGCAACCAAAATGGGAACTTTGATTGTTGGGGAGCTTTGATTATTTTCTTGTCAGGTAGGTATAGCCAGTGCTCAGAAAATCCCTGGAGTTCTGCCATTAAGATATAGTTTAAGGCAGTTACATAGAGACAAGGAGGAGAATTATTATACAATGGAGTTACCTTGGTTAGGTCACTAACAGAATATAAGAACAAACTATGAAAATGTCAAAGCGTAACATTTGATTTTAGTTAACAAAACATACAATTACATGGAAGCTATGGCAAAGGAGTTCTGTAATGGTCAGCAGGCAATGGTCAGCACAACCTTCCCAGAGGAGACAAAGCTGGGGGTCTGTGGTCATGAAAACGTTACTGTAATCACACGTAGGCATTGATTCTTAGGTCAGGCAGGTAACTAAGATGAAAGCCTTAAACAAAATGGAATAAGCTGGTTATTCTTACTTTGCTAACAATTTGATCTTATTAACTGATTTAGCTTATTTCACTAACTACGTAGGAGGCTGAGGCAGAATGATGGACTGAATCCAGGAGTTTCAGTCTGTGGTCAGCTGTGATCATGCCACTGTACTCCAGTCTGGGTGACAGAAAGAGACTCTGACTCATAAATAAACAAACAAACAAACAAACAAACAAATGCATAAATAGAAATTTTGCCTTTGAAATGCCTAACATTTCTCTTCAATTCAGTCTTAGGTGTCACATAGCACCTTTTTGTTTCTTTGCTCTCTTTGCCATTTTTTTGGTCAATCATTCTTCCCACCATCACCACATATAAGTTTAGGCCTCCTATTCAATGTCTCCTTGAAACTCAGACCAAGTCCTAGGAGAAATACCACTGTCATTTGTGATCCTCTACTTGGGAATTGAGGCATGAAGTGATTCTCATTCAATGGTGACCAGGAGAGATGAAAGCAGCCACAGGAGATTTAAGCATGAGGATTCTCAAGCACTCATCCTCTGGTTTAAATTTTATACTTCCTTTACTTCTCACACATTAGTTGATTCCCTGTACTTCATATGCACATTAGTAAAACAGAGTTTAATGACAGTATCCAACCATATCAATGTGTTACATGGATGCACTTCCTAGGGCATAGTATAGCCCCAGGTAATCTCAATAAGTGTTAACTAAGAGTTTAATCTAATTGCTCCTTTCCAATACTTTTGGGAAAAAAGATTTTCACCAGTATTAGCTCTGTGGAGCTTGAAAGCTTATACTTTCTTTCCTATGAGCTTTTCCAAAACCTCTTACACTGCACCCCTTAATTTCGAAAATATCCACTCCTCTCTTTCCAGCTTTCCTTGTTATCGAAATTCTCTATGTCATCTTCACTAGAACTTAAGTGGTCACTTACTCAGAAAATAACACTAGCGTTTTCATGATAAATTGAAAAAGTAATTGATTGTGTTCACCTGTGGGACCAAAGGCTGATATTTCTGTATTTCAGACTCTATTCGAATTCCTCCACCTAGGGTTGACTAGTGAGATAAATATCATATCAACTGAGGAACTGATGATTTGGTGGATGTTGTAGGTATTTATGTGCCTTTGTTTAAATACTTTAATGTATTGGTAAGTTGTAAAGGAGTACGTGTTTTAAAAAATGATAATTATTAAAGTAAAAGATTGCCAGAAAATTCTGTTTAACTTTATGTGTGTGTGTTGGAGTCTCACTCTTGTCACCCAGGCTGGAGTGCAGTGGCATGCTCATGCCCACTCTAGCATTGACCTGCTGGGCTCAGGCGATCCTTCTGCCTCAGCCTTTCAAGTAACCCAAATTGTAGGTGTGTGCCACAATGCTCATGTAATTTTCTTTGAAAAAAATTTATGTATTATAGAGATGAGATCTCGCCAATTTGCCCAAGCTGTTCTTGAACCCGTGGATTTCAGACAATATCTCTTCTTTTATTTTCTGGTTTTCTAATTAAATATTTTATGTTCTGACATTAGTACAAATAACACTAAAAATATTTCATGAGCCGGGTTCAGTGGCTCAGCCTGTAATCCTGCGCTTTAGGAGGCCGAGGTGAGTGGATTGCCTGACCCCCTGGGTTTGAGACCCACCTGGGCAACTTGGTGAGACTTCATCTCTGAAAAAAAAAAAAAATTAACTGGGCATGGTAGCACACACCTGTAGTTCCAGCTACTTGGAAGGCTGAGGCAGAAGGATCACCGGAGTCCAGCAGGTTGAGGCTGCAGTGGCCAGGAGTGGCCACAGCACTCCAGTCTGGGTGACAGAGTGAGACTCCAACTAAAAAAAAAAAAAAATTTATGGAGGAAATCTAAACTAATGTTTTCATTGTTGTTAAAATGAAAAGACTATTATAAGGTAAAAAGTATGGAGTATTTATTATTTTATTTTAGAGTTGTGGGGTACATGTGAACATTTACTACATAAATAAATTATGGCAGGTGAGGTATGGGCTTCTATCAAGCTCTCTCTCCCTTGATAGTGGATCTGTTCTCCAGTGTGCAGTTGTGCTCCCATCGTTTCTCCTCCTTCCCTCCTTAAGCAGTGTCCAGAGTCTGTTCTTCCCACCTGTGTGCTCATGGGGAAAGTGATCAGGGAAAAGAATAAAGTTGAATGTGATATTGCTGTTGTATTTTTTCTTATAATTTTGAAGAACAAAAACAGATCACACTCAAATGGTTGAGACACAAAGATATTTATTGGAAGATAAACTAATAATCTAATTGAAAGGTGAAGAACTATTTCAGATTGAACATCAGGAAATGACTCTCAGAACCACATTGCAAGTTTACTCAGGAGGAGAGACACCACCGGAAATTAGAAAACACTGAATAAGGAACATACTTTCATAACCACTTTTTTTTTCTGAGTTGGGGTCTCACTCTGTCACCCAGGCTGGAGGGCAGTGGCACACTCTCTGCCACCACAGCCTCGACCTGTCAGGCTTAGGTGATCCTTAGGCCTCAGTCTACCAAGTAGCTGGAACTACAAGCGCACGCCACCATGCCCAGCTAATTTTATTTTTGATTTATTGTAGAGATGAGGTCTCACCAAGTTGCCCTGGCTGATCTCAAACCCGTGGACACAGGCAATATGCTCGCCTTAGCCTTTTAAAGCTAAGGTGACAGACTGAGCCAGGGAGCCTGACCACCACTTTCTTTAGGAGTACCCAGTTCCTGAGAAACATTAGAACACTGAGCCATTAATGCATTTGTGAGAAATATGTAAATAGACTGTTTCCACAGCCTCTACCATTGGCGAGTAAATGCTGCATTCATTCTAAATAAACAATCTGGTTTATATAAGGGACAATTCTGCTCATTGGTACATATCCTAGAGAAAATGTAATACAGACCCATAAGGGATTATTGTGTGTGGTGTTGGTGACCTACGGCAATCTGAGTGTCCACTATAAGATGGAGGGGAAGTAAAGTATGGCAGAGGCTGGTCAGAGACTAATATGCCAGAGTTGGGAGCAGTAAATGAAATGTGCATATAAAGATCTTAGAGATTTGCAGATAAGTGGAAAATACGAAATACAATAAGACACATAGCCTGATACTTTAAACGCAAATTGAAAATATATGCACACAAACATTAAAGTACATAGTATGAGACTAATTTTATTAGAGTTCTCCAGAGAGACAGAACGACTAGGAAATATAGAGATAGAAATTGATGGAGATACAGATAAAAATACATGATAGGGGAATTATTAGGGGATCTTATTAGGGGCTTATGTCAGGATGACAGCTGAGAAATTCAGGAGAGGCTGTCTACAAGCGTGAGGCCTGGTATGCTGGTAGTATGGCTCAGTCCAAGTGTGAAGGCCTGAGAACCAGAGAAGCTGACGATGGTGTAACTCTCAATCCAAGGTCAAAGGACTGAGAAACTAAGGGCCATGGTATAAAGACTTGTAGTCCTAAAAGCTTGGAGTTTTGATGTCCAAGGACAAGAAAAAAATAGCATATCTCAGCTCCAGAAGAGAGAAGCTGCCTTTTTAAAAAAAAATCCCACCCTCTGATGATTGAATGATGACTGCCCAGATTGAGAGCAGACCTTCCCCAATAAATGCAACTCACGTGCTAGTCTCCACTGAGAACATAGTCACAGAAACACCCAGAAATAATACTTTACCTGTTCTCTAGGTAATCTCAAGGTAATCTTCAATAGTCGTGCTTTAATGGTATATTTTTGTGTCAAGTAACATGACGGTCACTTTTAGGTGTGACCATCATGATACTTGACACAGAAATACACCGTTAAAGCACGACTATTATCAAAAAATTATAACAAAGCTTGTCAAGATTGTGGGGAAAGGAGAACGCTTGCACACTGTTGGTGAAAATGTAGACTGATGCAGTCATTATGGAAAATGTTACGGAGCTTCTTCAAAAAAGTAATAAATAAGTCTACCATATGATTGAGCAATCCTACTACTGGGTGTACATCCATTAGACCTGAAATCAAGATCTTGCAGAGATATTTAAATTCCAATGTAAACTGTAGCATTATTCATAATAAGAAAGATGTGAAAAGAAAACCTAAGAATGTACATAGGACAAAGAAAATGTGGTATATATCCACAAATGGAATATCAGCTTTAAAATTTTTTTTAAAAGGAAATCCTGTCATTTTTGACAACATACATGAACCTGAAGGATGTTATGACAGACTTACAAAGACAAATATCACATGATCTCACTAAAGAGATAAATCTAGAAAAGTCAAACTCACACACACAAAAAAGTGGAATGACAATTACAAGGGGCTGGGTGATATGGATAACGGAGATGCTAGTCTCGAGGTAAAAACTTATAGTTACGAGAAATACATTCTGGAAATCTAATGTATAGCTCGGTGACTGTAGTTAATAATAATTCATTATATATTTGAAATCTGCTAAAAGAGTCGTTTTATGTCTTCTCACCATAATAAGGTGGGTTATTATGTGACATGATGTATATATCAATAAGCTTGTGTGTGGTAATAATTTAATAATACACACGAATTCCTCAAGTTGTACACTTTAAATATGCATAATCATACATAAATAAAGGTGGAAAATTCTCTTTACATTTAAGTACATACATAAATACATAATTAAATAAATAATAATACTAGGGAAAAGATACACCTTTAAAATAAAAGACTAATGAGAGGGATTGTAGTGGAAGTAGGGGGACTAAACAAAGGGGAATAACCACTAATAGTATGCACATAATTACATGAAAAAATAAGCATCCTGCAAAAAAAAAAAAAAGCAGTCGAAAAAGTGACATTAACTCAATCAATTTGCCCTGCAGATATGGAAATCATAGTAAGTTTGAGGGTCCCTTTGGTGAACATAATTCAGACAAAAAGAGAAAAAAATACCATTTTAAATAGGCACAGGACTCTTTTTCTCAATTCCAGTTTAATAACACCTTCATTCATTTCCCCACCTTATATGTTTACTTGAGGACCTAGGATTTCTGTCCATCTCCAGCCTGATCCAGCTTTATAGTCTTGGACTAATGTCCAATCTCACTGAGTCCCAGTTCTACAGTAAGGCAATGTCTCTCAGATATGGGAAGAGAATTAGATATATTACTATAATGTGTTTATGTTTGCTGGAAATGGAAAGACTTTGTATTACGGATGGAAACTGCCAAAAACTCATCCCATCCTTCCGCTGCCTGATTTCATAAAAACTCAAGGAAGTCCAATAGTGCCTTCCAGAATGATACAATCTCCTCCATAATCCTATCAGCATCTGAAGCAATTTGCATGGATAATGAGTGGGAATCCCCACCTGATTAGATCTTAGTGTGTTACTTCCTATGCAAGACAGAATGCTCTATAAGAAAGCGGTCAGCAATGGACTGGGTCATATGCCCTTTCTCCAGTTATTTGGCTTAGTCTGGTCTGGCCTAGGAGGCTGAAGCTATGGAATTCCACCCATCAGCTTTGGAAGAGTGGTCTTGGAGGAAGCCATGTCTGGAGCCCTGCATGCCACCCAACCTGAACCCAGAGCAGGCCTGGGCCTGGGCTCTAGATAACTTTGCTGGACTTAGTTGCCACTCCTGCCAATGCCCTCAGTTCTGTGGGAAAGTGGAGTCCAGTGCTTTCAAGCTGCTGCGGTGGGAGCTGCTCCTGGAGTTGAGAGGGGTCAAAAATGCTGTCGAGACTCAGAAGTCCAGGAACCAATGACTAAAATGATGAAGGAGCTCCAGTCACCGCACCAAGAGGCAGGTGCTACCATCAAAGAAGTGTGACGGGTTTGGAATCAGCCAGAAGATGCCACCACCTGGGCAGGTGGACAGAGAGATACCCAGGGATCCTCTCAGAGCCCAGGCCACCATTGCAACCTGCTGAAAATCAAGACTTGCCATATGGAGGAATCCGCAAAGGGAGGATCGCCAGCCTTGCTCTGTGCCCACAGCATGACCATCTCCAACTGATGTCTTGGAAGGAGCCTGAGATACCCCAGTGGGGGAGCGCATACTGCCCCTGAGGCCTTTGGAACTGGGACTGTGACCTGCAAGCCTAAGAGCCTCTCTGCCATGAAGGCCATTCTTTGTTTTGCTCTACTGAATTACCCTAAATGTTCTATAGTTAGAAAAACTCTCTTCAAATGATGAGTTATATGTTAAGAAACTCTTGTTGGAGATCTACTCAATGGCGATGGTTCTTCTGTTGAAATTGCACATGATGATTAAAGTGTCTTCCTTTTTCTCCAGTTGTCAAATCGATTGATTGATTTTAGTTGGAAATCAAGATTGGAAGCTGTAGAGGTGGCCCTGAAGCAGAAAGGAGGCAGGACCCTGGCTCAGAGGGCTTTTTGGTTTCTTTCTGTGTTGTTTTGTTATGTTTTGAGATGTCTCAGCCTGTCATCCAGACTGGAGTGCAGGGGCATGATCGTAGCTCTCTATTGCCTTGAACTCTGAGGCTCAGGTGAGCTTCCTATCTTGGCTGCTCAAAGTGCTGCTCAATGAGCTTCCAGACCCATCCCAAGGCACTTCAACAATTAGTTCTAGCTGAGTGTGGTGGCTCACTCCTGTAATTGCAGTACTTTGGAAGACTGAGATGAGATGATTGCTCGAGACCCTGTCACCATAAAAAAAGAAAAAAAAATTAGTCTGGGCACAGTGACTCATCTCAGACAATCCTCGCTCTGGGAGGTGGATGCAGCAGGATTGCCCCTGGGATCTAGAGACCTGCCAGGGCAACACAGGTGAGACCTCCCTCAACAACAAAAACAAACACCTAGGTGGGTGTAGTGGCACACACCTGTAGTCTCAGCTACTAGGTCAGCTGAGATAAAAGAATCACTAGAATCCAGGAGCTGGAGTTGGTGGGTGATCCCTCTAGTGAGCTGGGATCACTCATGCCCTCTAGCAAGGCAACAGAGGGATTCCTTGTCTCCTAAATAAATGAATACACACATAAATATTGGCCAGGATTGTGGCCAGAGACTGTAGTCCTAGCTATCGGGGAGGCGGAGTTGAGAGAATGATTTGAGAGCAGGAGGTCGAGGCTGCAGGGAGCTATGATGGTGCCACTGTACTTCAGCCTGGTTGACAGAGCCAAACTGTCTCAAAAAACAAACCATAAAGTACATGCAGCACTGGCGGGTTCGAATGCAGTGAGAACTCACTCACACCATGCAGAGCAATAATCCATGAATGAGGAATCTAGCCTCCAGACCTAAATATTCCCACTGGGCCCCACCCACAGCACTGGAGAGTAAACTTTAACATGAGATATTGGGAAACAAGCATTCAAACTAAATCATTGGTGAAGGGGTTAAGTATGCTAGTTCAGGTCTGTCTTCCTTTTCTTATAAAGCTGCTAGTCCCACTCCCTTGATCATGAATCCATCAATGTATGAATGAATTCACCCATCAAAAGGACAAAGCCCTCATGACCCAATCATCTCTTAAAGACCCCATTTCTTAATACTGTCACCTTGGGATTATGTTTCTTTTTTGTTTTTGTTTTTGTTGTTTTTGAGTTGGAGTCCCACTCTGTCGCCCAGGCTGGAGGTTGGTGGCATGCTCTCTGCCACCACAGCCTCAACCTGCCGGGCTTAGGTGATCCTTCCGTCTCATTCTTCCAAGCAGTTGGAATTACAAGTGGATGCCACCACGCCCGGCTAATTGTTTTTTTTAATTTTTATTTATTGTAGAGATGAGGTCTTGTCAAGTTGTGCCAGCTGGTCTCAAAGCTGTGGACTCAGGCAATCCACTTGCCTCGGCCTTTTAAGGTGCTGGGATTACAGACTGAGCCAGGTCGCCTGGCCACCACTTTCTTTAAGAGTACCCAGTTCCTGAGAAACTTGAGAACACTGAGCCATTAATGCATTTGTGAGAAATATGTGCATAGACTTTCTCCACGGCCTCTATCGTTGGAGAGTAAATGCTGCATTAATTCTAAATAAGCAATCTGGTTTATATATGGGACAATTCTGCTCACTGGTACATGTCCTAGAAAAATGTCATACAGGCCTGTACGGGACCTTTGTGTGTGATGTTGGTGACTTACGACAATCTGAGTGTCCACTGTAAGACGGAGGGGAAGTAAAGTAAGGCAGAGGCTGGTCAGAGACTACTAGCCCAAAGTTGGGAGCAGCAGATGTAATGTGCATATAAAGACCTTAGAGACTTGCAGATAAGTAGAAAATACTAAATATAATATGATATATAGCCAGATACTTTAAACGCGAAATGAAAATATATGAACACAAACATTAAAGTACATAGTATAAGACTAATTTTATTAGGGGTTTCCAGAGAGACAGAATGACAAGGAAATATAGAGATAGACATTGATGGAGATACAGATAAAAATACAGGCTAAGAAGATTATTAGGGGATCTATTTAGGGGCTGATATCACTGTGGCAGCTGAGAAATCTCAGGACAGGCTGCCTACAAACTGGCAACCTGGAATGCTGGTAACATGGCTCAGTCCAAGTGTGAAGGCCTGAGAACCAGAGAAGCTGATGGTGTAACTCTTAATGCAAAGTCAAAGGCCTGAGAACCTGAGCGCTGTGGTGTAAAGTCTTGTAGTCCTAAAGACAGAAACCTTGGAGTTTTGATGTCCAAGGACAAGAAAAAAAATAGCATATCTCAGCTTCAGAAGAGAGAAGTTGCCTTTTTTAAAAATCCCACCTTCTGGTGATCGAATGATGACTGCACACTTTGAGAGCAGACTTTCCCTAATAAATCTGACTCACATGCTATTCTCTGAGAATATCCTCACAGACTAACCCAGAAATTACAATTTACCTGTTCTCTAGGTAATCTCTAGGCAATCGATAATACAGCCAAGGTGACACCTAAAAATAACCATCATGTTAATTGGTACCAAAATATACCATTAAAGCAAGTCTATTATCGTAAAAGGATAACAAATGTTGTGAAGGAAGTGGGGAAAGGAGAACACTTGCACACTGTTGGTGAAAATGTAGACTGATGCAGTCACTATGGAAAATGTTATGGAGATTCTTCAAAAAAGTAATAAATAAGTCTACCATAAAATTGAGCAATCCTACTCCTGGGTGTACTTCCATTAGACCTGAAATCAAGATCTTGCAGAGATATTTAAATTCCCATGGAAACTGTAACATTATTCATAATAACAAAGAAACGTAAAGAAAACCTAAGAATGTACACAGGATAAAGAAAATGTGGTATATATCCACAAAAGGATAACCAGCTTTAAAAATTTTGTTTTTTAAAAGGGAAACCCTGTCACTTTTGACAACATAGATGAACATGAAGGATGTTATGCCAGACTTACAAAGACAAATATCACATGATCTCACTAAAATTATAAATCTAGAAAAGTCAAACTCATACAAAGAAAAAAAAAAGAGAGAAAGTGGAATGGCAATTACCAGGGGCTGGGTGATGAGGGTAACGGGGATGCTAGTCTCGAGGTATAATGTGACAGTTATGAGAAATACGTTGTGGAAATCTAATGTACAGCTCTGTGACTGTGACTGTAGTTAATAATAATACATTATATATTAGAAATCTGCAAAAAGAGACGTTTTACATATTCTCCCCATAAAAAGGGAGGGTTATTGTGTGACATGGTGTGTATATTAATAAACTTGTTTGCGGTAAAAATTTAATAATACATACCAATTCATCAAATTGTATACTTTCAATATACACAATCATACCTAAACAAAGCTGGAAAATTCTCTTTACATTTAAGTACATATGTACATAAGATACACCTTTAAAATAAAAGACTAATGAGTGGGATTGCAGTGGAAGTAGGGGGACTAAACAAAGGGGAATAACAACTAATAGTATTCACAGTAATACATGAAAACATAAGAATCCTGCAAAAAAAAAAGCTGTTGAAAATATGACATTAACTCAATTTGTCCTGCAGATATGGAAATCATAGTAAGTTTGAGGGTCCCTTTGGTGAACATAATCCAGACAAAAATAGAAAAAAAGACCATTTTAAATAGGCCCAGGACTCTCTTTTCCTCAGTCCAGTCTAATAATTCCTCCATTCATTTCCCCATCTTATGTGCTTACTTGAGGACCTAGGATTTCTGTCCATCTCCAGTGTGAACTAGCTTTATAGTTGTGGTCTATGGTCCAAACTCATTGAGTCCCATGTCTAGAATAAGGCAATGTCTCTCAGATATGTGAAGAGAATTAGATATATGACTATAATGTGTCTATGTTTGCCGGGAATGGAAAGACTTTGTAGTATGAATGGAAACTGCTGAAAACTGGGTGATTCCTCTCATCCCATCCTTCCATTGCCCGAGTCCATAAAAACTCAAGGAATTCCAATAGTGCCTTCCAGGATGATACAATCTCCTCCATAATCCTATCAGCATCTGAAGCAATTTGCATGGATAATGAGTGGGAATCCCCACCTGATTAGATTTTGATATGTCACTTCCTATGCAAGACAGAATGCTCTATAAGAAGGCAGTCAGCAATGGACTGGGTCATATGCCCTTTCTCCAGCTATTTGGCTTAGTCTGGTCTGGCCTAGGAGGCTGAAGCTATGGAATTCCACCCATCAACTTTGGAAGAGTGGTCTTGGAGGCAGCCATGTCTGGATCCCTGCATGCCACCCAACCTGAACCCAGAGCAGGCCTGGGCCTGGGCTCTAGATAACTTTGCTGGGCTTAGTCGCCACTCCTGCCAATGCCCTCAGTTCTGTGGGAAGGTGGACTCCAGTGCTTTCAAACTGCACAGCTGGGCGTCCACCAGGCACGGAGCCACTCCTGGAGTTGAGAGGGGCCAAAAACGCTGTCGAGACGCAGAATTCCAGGAACCAATGACTAAAATGATGGAGTGCCAGTCACCTCAACAAGAGGCAGGTGCTACCATCAAAGAGGTCCGACGGGTTTGGCATCAGCCAGGAGATGCCACCACCTGGGCAGGTGGACAGCGAGATGCCCAGGGATCCTCTCAGAGCCCAGGCCAGCCCCGCAAGCTGCTGAAAACCAAGGCTTGCCATATGGAGGAATCCGCACAGGGGAGGAATGCCAGCCTTGGTGCGGGCCCACAGATTGACCATCTTCAACTGATGCCCTGGAAGGAGCCTGAGATACCCCAGTGGGGGAGCGCATACTGCCCCTGTGGCCTTTGGAACTGGGACTGTGACCTGCATGCCTAAGAGCCTCTCTGCCATGAAGATCATTCTTTGATTTGCTCTACTGAATTACCCTCAGTGTTTCCTTGTTAGAAAAACTCTCTTCAAATAATATGTTAAGAAACTCTTGTTTGAGATCTACTCAATGGTGATGGTTCTTCTATTGTAATTGCACATGATGATTAAAGTGTTTTCCTTTTTCTCCAGTTGTCAAATCGATTGATTGATTTTAGTTGGGTAAATCAAGATTGGAAGCTATAGAGGTGGCCCTGAAGCAGAAAGGAGGCAGGACCCTGGCTCAGAGGGCTTTTTGCTTTCTTTCTGTTTGGTTTTGTTTTGTTTTTAGATGTCTCAGCCTGTCATCCAGATTGGAGTGCAGGGGCATGATTGTAGCCCTCTATTGCCTTGAACTCCTAGGCTCGAGAGAACTTCCCATCTTGGCCTCTCAAAGTGCTGCTATCACCAACATGAGCTGCCAGGCCCATCCCAAGGCACTTCAACAATTAGCTCTAGCTGAGGTGGTGGCTCACACTTGTGATCTCAGCACTTTGGAAGACAGATGAGAAGATTGCTCGAGACCCTGTCACCGTAAAAAAGAAAAAAAAATTAGTTTGGACACGGTGACTCCTGTTAGACAATCCTGCACCGTGGGAGGTGGATGCAGCAGGATTGCCCCTGGGATCTAGAGACCTGCCAGGGCAACACAGGTGAGACCTCCCTCAACAACAAAAACAAACACTTAGGTGGGTGTGTTGGCACCCACCTGTAGTCTCAGCTACTAGGGCAGCTGAGATAAAAGAATCACTAGAATTCAGGAGCTGGAGTGGTGAGTGATTCCTGTTATGAGCTGGGATTACTCATGCCCTCTAGCAAGGCAACAGAGGGATTCCTTGTCTCCTAAATAAATGAATAGATACATAATATTGGCCAGGACTTGTGGCCAGAGACTGTATTCCTAGCTACTGGGAAGTCGGAGTTGAGAGAATCATTTAAGATCAGGCGGTCGAGGCTGCAGTGAGCTATGATAGTGACACTGTACTTAGCCTGGTTGACAGTGCCAAACCGTGTAGAAAAACAAACCATGAAGCACACGCAGAACTGGCGGGATCGAATACAGTGAGAACTCACTCACACCCCCCAGAGCAATAATCGATGAAGGAGGAATCTAGCCTCCAGTCCTAAACATTTCCACTGGGCCCCACCCCCAGCACTAGGGAGTAAATTTTAGCATGAGATTTTGGGAAGCAAGCATTCAAACTAAATCATTGGGGACGGGCTTAAGTATGCTAGTTCAGGTCTCTCTTCCTTTTCTTATAAAGTGCTAGTCCCTCTCCTTGATCATGAATTTATTAATCTATGAATGAATTCACCCATTAAAAGCAGAAATCCCTCATGACCCAATCATCTCTTAAAGACCCCACTTATGAATACTGTCACCTTTGGTATTATGTTTCTTTTTTCTTTTTGTTTTTGTTGTTTTTGACTTGGAGTTCCACTCTGTTGCCCAGGCTGGAGGGCAGTGGCATGCTCTCTGCCACCACAGCCTCGACCTGCCGGGCTTAGGTGATCCTTCTGCCTCATTCTTCCAAGCAGCTGGAATTGTAAGCGCACGCCACCACGCCCAGCTAATTTTTAAAAAAAATTTATTGTAGAGATGAGGTCTCGTCAAGTTGCCCCAACTGGTCTTGAATCCATAGACTCAGGTAATCCTGTCACATCAGTCTCCCACAGTGCTGGAATTATAGGCATGAGCCACCATGCCAGGCAGGATTGTTTCAATATGAGTTTTCCAAGGAACAAACATTCACAAAACAGTATTCCATTGTATAGGTAAATCTTAACTATTTTAGTTCAATTAATGGTTATTTCAAATTGAAACCTTTAGACATCTCTAGGGAAAAGGGGTCTGTGAATGCATTCCTGGCTTGGCATAACAGAGTAGTCTCTCCAAGGGTCACTTCAGGCCAATATGGAATCAATATGGAAGCAATATGAAAGTGTGGAAACCCAGGCCTCCAGAACACAGGGGAGAAAGTTGTTCTATCCAGGCTCACAGCAGGAGTCACAGAATAGCTGTGATTCAGAAGTCACCAGCTTTTGTGTTTTTATATTCTTCTAGCCTCTTGGGCAGTCTTAACCAGATAATAGGAATCTGCATGTGGACGTCAGTTCTAAGAATAAATTTTATCAGAAGATGAAATTAGTGAGATTAACATAAAACCCTAACATCTTGGAGGAAATTATCCAGAGTCAAAAATCAATCAGTGACAGAGTAGTTTTAGATATAAGATGAAAAAAAGCACATTTTTGAACTTGTAGAGAGAAAGCTGTTTTGGAGAACTCTGGTTAATGGAAGGTTTATTATTGCCCCCATCTTATTGGTAATGCTGGAGCATAGGTGGGAATCTTGTTCTACCTGTAGAGAAAAGCTTGGGAGAGAAGAGTGCTCTAAAAGACAATTTGGGATGTTAGTGAGGAGCAGGGCAGTAGTAGTCAGATCTTTCTCTTTTCTCTTGTTTTCTATGTATTTTTTATTGTGATAGTATACACACACAAAATTTACAATCTTAAACCTTTTAAGCATCCAGTTCATAATGTTGTGCCACCATTATTGCCACCAATCTCCACAACTCTTCATCTTTTACAGTGAAACTCCAGGCTGAGCACAATGGCTCATGCCTGTAATCCCAGAACATTGGGAGACCAAGGCAGTAGGATTTCTTGAGCCCAGGAGTTTGAAACCAGTCTAGACAATATAGTGAGACCGAACTGTACTCCCCCTAAAAAAGAAAGAAAATGTAGCCACTTAAGACTTTTGAGAGGATCCAAATAGGACATGCTTCTAGTGTGTGCAAAGTATTTGCCTGTGTTACAGCTACTTTTTTGAGATCTTTTAAAATATCAACATGGGTGTGTATATATATATATATGTGTATATATATATATATATATATGCCCATTTTATGCATTACTGTGGCTGTCCTCCTCTATTTTTTGATCACCCAATATGTCTCATGATCATGGGTGCAAAAATTATTCCACTATATTAGCATTCGAATCTAGCAACAAATTTTTAAAAATACATTATGATCTAGTGGAGTGTCATGACCTCAATTTGATTTAACATTTGAAAATTAGTCAATATTATCTACCACATTAACTGAACAAAGAAGAAAAATCATATGATAATCTCAATAGATGCAGGAAAACTTTAAAAAATACAACACCTCTTCATTATTAATATAAATCACTTAGTTAATTGGTACATATAAACTCTTTTAATTTGATAAAATATATCTGTAAGAGATCCACAATGAACACTTCTTCTAATGGTGAAATTTCGAAAACCTTCTCCACCCAGGTATTGGAACAGGAAAACAATGTTAACTAGTATAACTGCTATTCAAATTTTAATGATGGTCATATCCAGTAGATTAAGGAGGAAAGTTGTAAAGGAGATAAAGATTATTAAGAAATAAAAGGCTTTTTTTTGGTTTGTTTTTTGCCAAGTAGTCAATTGTGTGTACTTGAGATATCCAAAAGGATTTTCCATCAAATTAAAAAAGTATTTGAGAAGGTCATCAGATAAATAGCCAATGTGTAATTTGGGTTTTCCCAGATACAAACCTGGAGATAGTAATGGAATAATATTCCTTTGGTGATACAAATAACACCAGAAGAGTAGTAGGGCAATGATACAGGAAACAGAAACCACCTGTAAAGTGTGCTTATCAAGTCACTTTCTATTCTGGTTGACTGTGTTCAACTCTAAAACAATTCTCAATCAATTTAAAAGGATTAAAATTCTATCATACAAAGCTTAATCTTGTTGGAAAACTTTGGAAAGTGATGTAAAGACAAGAAACTCTATGACATGTTAGCCTAATAACAAGAGAGACTCTAAAAGAAAATGATATTTAATCACGAATAAGGCATTGTAATGGAAGTATGTATGACATAATAAACTATGTGTGTATTCAGGAATGTAAGGGAAGACAATGGCTTTTCTTTTTTCTTTTTCTTTTTTTAAATTGGAGTCTCATTCTGTCGACCAAGCTGGAGTGCATGCTCACAGTCACTGCAGCCTCAATCTGCAGGACTCAGGTGGTCCTTCCATCTCAGCCTTCCAAGGACCCTTTCCAAGTAGCTGGAACCACAGGCATGTACCACCACACCAAGCTAATTAAAAAAAAAAAAAAACTATTTATTGTAGAGATGAGGTCTCACCAAGTTGCTCAGGCTGGTCTTCAACCCATGGGTTCAGACAATTCTCTCACTTTGCCTCCCAAAGTTCTGAGATTGTAAGAGTGATCCACTGCACCTGGAAAGACAAATAAGAAAAATAAATAAAATCATATAACTGTTTTGAAATGATTATCCTTGACTACAAAGATCAACAAAAAGGATAACTTGAATCTGAGGTTGGAAAGGCAGTTGATGAGCAGTGGTCTTTGAAGGTCCTGGCCTTATAGACACACCTAGAGCTGGGGCTGCAGGCATGCCCTGGCACCTGTCGGGGTCCCTGGACTGCCCCACCCTGCCACTGATTGAGTTAGCAAGACACAGTCAATCAGTAGGGCCCAGCTCGGTTTGAGCACTGGCCACCGGGGTGGACTGTCTTCATTTTAGTCTTAACATGACACAACCTAAGGAGTCTTGCTGTGGCCTTTGGATCCACAATAAAGCATTTGAGAACTGATCAATCATAGGTTGAAAATATTTGAGAAAAAAAGACAATAAAATGATATCATTTAAAACAATACACGACAATAACTGTTTACTTTGCACTTCCATTGCATGAGGGGACTTCACAAGGTTCATGGTTTGCCTTGCTTTGCACTATTTGCCAAAAGAAAGGATTTGAAAATAAACTATGAAATGTGTGGAAAACTGAACAGTATTAGATTCCTTTGGATGAATTTACTCATGAGATGGAAGAAAAGGCTGGTGAATGATTTACTGCAAAATGTTTCTTTCCAATGGAGTTGCAGTCTTTGGCCGGGAGGTCAGCAGAAGGAAAGCCCTATGTCATGGCAGGTGTACAAACGTAAAAATCAATGTCACCTGTGATGGAGATACATTTGGTTCATGGAAATGAAAATTGGAAAAGACTGTAAGTAGATAACCCAAAGGATAGATCTATTTATAGAAATGAAATGCACACAGACAAAACAGATATAAAGTACATTACTTATTTCCCAGCATAAACTCCATTAAGTTCAAGACGCTTAGTAAGCAATGATACCAGTCATTCAGCTCATTCCTAGAGATTGGAGAGCCCTGGGAATTTAACTGTGTTAAAGTCATCTTTTTCTACATCGTTAACTGCAGAAAAATGGGTGCCCTTTCTGGATTTGTTAAGATTAAGATTAAGAAGTCAAAACAAGCCAAATCAGGACTGTCAGGAGGATACCAAGGAATTTGTCATCAAAACTCTTACAAAACTGCCCTTTCCTAAAGAGAGTAGTCAGCCAGGAGTGTGTGGTGGTGGAAAAGGACTCCCTGATGAAGGTCTCTCATAGGTTCATAAAGAGCTATTATATTTGGTATTGGTGACTAAGTGACAATATGTGTCCACTGTGGGTCAGCAAAGAGGTAAAAAGTGGCAGAGACTCACATAGGTTAATATGCCAGTGTTGGGAGCAGCAGATAAACTGTGCATATAAGATTAGAAAATATACATATTAGAAACTTTCAAATGAGTGAAAATAAGGTGTATAATGTGATACTTTTTACACGAATTGAAGATAAAGCCACACAAAAGAACAAATCACATATTAGAAGACTGAATGATACAAAAATATGCATTAAAAATAAAAGTTACTGGTAAGAGGAATTGTACTGGAAGTATAGGAAGCAGAGAAGGAGGAATAACCCAAGGTGGGCAACGTAGTGAGGCCCCACATCCAGGGGGCAGTTAAGACTCCATCCATCCTAGGCAGCCATCTGAGCTATGGGGGACCAAGGCACTATGTATTCAAGGCTTCTCTTGTCCTTCACTGCCTATCTCTATGCATAATCTCACTGCATAAGTTGGCATTATCTGTGTCTTACCAGACTCAGATAGATTGGTAGTCAGTACACAAATCTGCCTCACACCTACCATTTTCTGACCTTTTTCAAATTACTGGGCATTGGTCTTTGTCACTGCTGTTTATCAACCACAGGTTTTGGAAGCTACAACAATTCATTTTCTTTTCCTATTGAGGGGTAAGGGGACTTAGAAAGCCACCAAATAGGAGTAGAGATTGAAAGCAAGAAAGCCCACTCTGGAACTGGAGAGTAGAAAGGCCACACCATCAGTGCTAGGTGGTTAGTTTTCCTATGCTCAGGCCTCAACTCTCTTTGTCCTATACCCCAGTACCTTTTCCATCTGTGCTCGCTGGAAATTCAGGACCTGGAGAGTCTTAAAACAAAGTGACACTTCCTGGGATTTTATATGCACCCAAGGCAGATAGAGGATCTGGGTCATTGGAAGCCAAATATTGTAGGCATATTTGAGAAGGAGAGATGTTGGAATACAGTAGAGTAACTTGTTGATGACAAGAGTGTGAAAGCCCTTGAATGGGCTCAGGGGAAGGAGTACCAGGACAGAAACAGAGGAATTTCCCAGAATAAATACTCAGGGCTGCTGTCTGTTTTCCAGCTCTCTTTGTAGTCCAGTGCATGAATAATCCAGCATGACCCCCTCCTCCTCCCAAGTTCAGGAGACACCATGTCCCTGTGACTAGCAAACTCAGGAGAGCGAAGGTTCAATATCAGTCCTGGCACTGGCAACCGGGTAGTATGTCTCTGTGCCTGTTCTTATTCAACAATAACTTCAGGAACACACGTGACAAAGAATATTCCATTTGTGAACACTTTTATTGAGAAAGCAAAAGGAAAATGTACAAATAGGCAAGATTCTTTCATTTTTGGTACTTGGCAAATGCTTAAGTGTTACTGTAACATCAGGTATTCTCAGAGTATTGTCAAATGGAGGGTCTCAGGAAGTCTCAGGACTCAGGGCTCCAACACATGGAACTGCCACCAGGAGTCTTGGAACTTCAGTTGGTGTCTCCAGTGACAATAGTAGGCTGACACTCTTAAAGGATCTCCTTCGATGGACCTCTCCAGTGGAAGTAAGCTGCAGACAGGCATTGGTCCAGCCCCTCCTCAGTGTCCCTCTCTCCAGGTTGCACCTGTGGCTCCTCCTGACTTGAGTCCAGAGCAGGTGACTCTGTGAACTGTTTCCAGGTGCTCTGCGCTGGGGGAAGTGATCTTTTCATGAGCTGTCTTAGGGAATGAAGCCCACAGGGAGTGGATACAGTTCCAGCAGAATTGTGGCTATCACAGGAGAACTCTCAAAGGTAAGGACAGGGAGGGAACATCTAAGACACTGAATGTATTGAGCTCAGGGCTGGAGGCATGTGGCCCCACCGCCTCCTCTGTGGAATCCCAAGCCTGCCACATGCTGCAGGAAGACTGCTGCTCCATCACATCTGTCACACCATAGGTGACACCAACTGCCTGGGAATAAGAAACCATCCTCTTCATCTTTTCCATCTCTATACTCTTCTGGCCTGGTGGGCTGTCCAAATCACATGGCAGAATGGTGGGTGGGAACCTTAATCCTAGAAGCAAGTTATATCAGAACATGGAATTAATGAAATTAACATAAAGTTCTATTATCTGAGATGAAGTTATCTAGATTCAAATAATTTGCTTTAGGGGCTGAAAAGAAAAAGTCCTACTGTGTCTGTGAAGGGAAAACTATTTTTGGGGACCCTGATTTATATGAAGTTCATTATTGTCCCAAACCTATTGTTAGTTCTGGAGCAGAGACTGGATCCCTTTCTGCCACCACAGCGATGCTTGTCAGGATGCCCAATGAACCACCCTAGTGGGGAGCAGGCTGGGACAGTTGCTCAGTACTTAATGTGGTCTTTCACTCTCCGAGCTTTGTCTTCTATTGTAGAATTGCAAAATGTAAAATATTTCAGAATTTGTGTGTTTGTGTGTAATAGCAAGATGCTAAAGTCTTAGTCTCCAATGACTTCAGGCTTTGTTTTAATCATCTCTGAAATGGAGGTCAAATTTTCTCTCATTTTTCTCTCATGTCTATGAAATATGTTGCTTTCCCAAACACATTCCATAGAAAAGTTAATGTTTATAGAGCACCTGGGAGAAATAATTATCCCAGTTGTTTTTAATCATGGTTTTGAAAGATAATCTCAGTCAAAACAAATATAAAATGGTGTCTTTTTTGGTGTATTCTTTTTTTTTTTTTTTGAGTTAGAGTCTCACTGTCACGCAGACTGGAGTGCAATGGCCGCTCCCTGCCACTGCAGCCTCGACCCGCTGGGCTCCAGTGATCCTTCTGCTTCAGCCTTCCAAGTAGCTGGAACTATAGGTGTGCACTGGCACGCCCAGCTAATTTTTTATTTATTGTAGAGATGAGGTCTCGCCAAGTTGCCCAAGTGGGTCCCGAATAGTGTATTCTTTTTATAAGTGGGTGGATTTTTTTCTTCTTATACATTAATAGTGAAATGACACATCATTATCTTATTCAAGCATTCTATTTTCAAATGCATCCATGGATACAAACACAGAAATTCTTTTTTATTTATTTTATTTTATTTTTTGAGTTGGAGTCTCACTCTGTCACCCAGGATGGAGTGCAGTGGCATGCTCACAGCCACCACAGCCTTGACCTGCAGGGTCAGGTGATCCTTCCACCTCAACCTTTCAAGTAACTGGTACCATAGGCATGTACCACCATGCCCAGCTATTTTTGATTTGTTGTAGAGACAAGGTGAAATGAGCTAAATCAGTTAATAAAATCAAATTGCTAGCAAAATAATAGTATTAACCAGCTTACTCCATTTTGTTTAAAACTTCCATCTTAGTTGCCTGCCTGACCTAAGAATCACTCCTCAATGCCTACGTGTGATTACAGTAACGTTCCCATGACCACAGAACTCCAGCTTTGTCTCCTTTGGGCAGGTCATGCTGACTGTTTCCTGCTGACTGTGACAAAACTCCGTAGCCATAAGTTCCATGTAATTGTATGCTTTGTTAGCTGAAATCAAATGTTACTCTTTTCAAAACCCCATTGTTACATTTTCATATCTTGTTCTTATATTTGGTTAGTGATGTAGCCAAGGTAAGTCCTTTATGTAATGATTTTTCTACCTTGTCTCTATGTAACTACCTTAAACTAAATCTTGATGGCAGAATTCCAGAGACTTTCCAGGCACCGGCTATTCCTAGGACATGAAATTAGTCAAAACTCTTTAACAATCAAAAGTTCCCATTTTGGTTGCCAAGTTGTTAGTAATAGTTACTATGGTCACTAAGTTGCTATACAGCCAACACTGCAAATCTTACCTATAAAAACTTGTCACAAACTGCACTAGTTTGTTAAGAGTTTTTCCTGGCATTTGCCTGCTCTTGACCTGTGCATTAATAAAAAAAAAAACCTCATAATTAATTAGACTCAACTTGCTGGCTTGACTTCTTCTCGCTTACTCAATCATAACAAAGGTCTCATCAAGTTGCTCAGGCTGGTCTCAAACCCCTGGGCTCAGGCAATCCTCTTGCCTCCACCTTCCACAGTGCTGGGATTACAGGTAGGAGCCACCACACTTGGTCTAGAATTTCTTCATCAGATATTATTCTCCACTGTTATATAATATGACTGATCCTAACATTTCATAAGTATAAGTTGATATCCTCCAATGTTCCAGGTGTGTTGTGAAGGGAGCCAAACACACAACAATAAGGAACTGCTGTAGCTTTCACAAAATGGACATTCTAGTGAGAAAGGAAAGACAGTCAAAACGCCATTTAGAACACAGCCAACTCAATGCTCCTTGCAAGAGCTGATTTGAAAGCCAGAAATAAAATCTTTTAATGAGATATGTCATTTTAAAGTCATGCAGCAGGGTTTGAAGAGGAGAAAGAGTTTAATGATGGCAGGGTGGGAGAAGGGAGGAACCCTTAAATCTTTCTTCCTGAGGAGTTCTGAGCTGGAGTTTTTAATGGAATCATGGAGGAGAGGTGGGAAGTTTAGGCTGTTGATTGGTTGGGGGAAGAGGGATGAAGTCATCTGGATGTGAAAACTGCATTCTTTGGTGAGTCCACTCCTTACGGCATCATTTAGAACAGCTGATGTCAGCTGTTTCACCCATATGCAGTCCCTGAAAGAATATCTCAAATAGAACACTTAACATTTAACAATACTCAAGTTAATATCTATAAAGCAATTAAGATCATTTTGTGACAGGGTCTATGTGATTCTGAGGCAAAGGTGGCAACAACTAAGAGGAAGCAGGTCTGAGAGCAACCTGATTTAATGATTAATAGTACATGTGCTGCAAGCTTGGTTTATTTTCCTTTATTCCCCTTCCTGTCCTCTCAATTAAATTAAATTTATGGGACAGTTTCAATGGCAGTAGATTAGATATTCTAGTAGATTAGATATTCTAGTGAAGGGAAAGGATTATGAGAGGAACATGGGGCTTTCTTAGCTGAGTGGTATGCTGGGATAAATATTCTCAAAATAGAAGAACTTTCCCTGGGTGATTAGAAGGGTGGGGCAGAAACAGAACTGTTTGAGCCCAGTGACAGCTGAATTTATTGCTACTGTATTTTGAAGAACAAAAACCTATTTCAATTATATTTGTAATGCACAGAAATCTCACTTTAAAAAATGTATCCCACCACAAACCTAGAGATGTCACTTCTACAGTACAACCCACCAAAAATGATTCATAAGATAAAGACAAGTACAGCTAAAGAGTAGAAACTAGACAATAGTCAATAATACTACATTAGAAAGATAAGTTATTTGCACCCCAATCAAAGGGTATATGATGGTGGTAAAAGTAAGAGAAGCTGAGAATGGTGGACAATGCTTATAATTCCAGCACTTTGGAAGGCAGAGGCAAGAGAATCACCTGAGCCTAGGGGTTTGAGACCAGCCTAGACAACTTGGCAAGACACCATCTCTATGATAAATTAAAATATTAGCTGGGCACGTTGTGTCTGGAGTGCAAGAATAATGTTGCCAACATGCAAAGTCAGATTATGAGTCCTTTAATATGCTGGTGACCAAGAGGGGTTCATGCCTCCAACAACTCTCGGTCCCGAAAGAAATGCGGAGAGGGTTTATAAAGGCAAAAACTGATGAATAGGCTACATAGCATGGGGTGCAAACCTAAGGTACATGGAGTTACATAGCATAGAGTATGAACATAAAGACCATTAAAATTAAACAGCAAAATGTGCAAATATATACAAATAAATGCAGAACTTGTGGTTAGGGAGGTTCCAATAACTGGGGAAACTAAGGGTGTAGGCTCTTAGTTACAGGAAAATTACAACCTCTGATTACTGAAAAGCTATGTAGGGGGTCAATATTAGGTTAAGCAATTTTAGAGCAGCTAAAGCAGCTAATATGGAGAATCTGTTACAATGTGGGGTTGCTCATAAGTTTTACAGGTACTTCAGGCATGGTGGTGTACATCTTTGTTTCCAGCTACTTAGAAGGCTGAAGTTGATGGTTTGCCTGAGACCAGCAGGTCAAGGCTGTGATGGCAGGGAACATGTCATCTTACTTTGGCATGGGCCACAGAGTGAAACTCCTACCCTCCCCTCCAAAAAAAAAGGAGAGAGAGATTTCATGATGTTGAAATAGCAAATGTTGGCAAAGATATTAACAGGAAAAAGAAGACAAGTGGAGTGGCTCACGCCTATAATCCCAATACTTTGGGAGGCTGAGGAGACAGAATTACCTGAGCCTTGGGTTCAAGATCAGCCTGAGAAATATATCAAGATCTTGTCTCTGTAAAAAAAATTAGCAGGGCATGGTGGCACATGCCTGTAGTTCCAGATGCTTGGAATGGTGAAGTGGAAGGATCACTTGAATATAGCAGGTAGAGGCTGTGGTGGCCATGAAAATGCTACTGCACTCCAGCCTGGGCAACAGAGTGAGACTCCAACTAAAAAAAAAAAGGACAAAAAAATTACACAGGGATAGCTACATCATGATCCAATAATTATGCGTGATTAGGAAAAAGAAAAGAACATAATAGTTTTCAGAAATACTAGAAGCTTCCCAGAAGAGATGGGCTTAATTTTTCTTTAATTTTAAAAGAGAAATAATACTGGAAGCAGGTGGCCATTAAAATTCAGAATTTAGAGACAGGTAACTGGGTCAATATCCAAATATATTATACTTGCAGACAGAATTGCAGACAGGTAACTGGGTCAATATCCAAATATATTATACTTCTGATCATTTCTGGTTCAGGGTAGCACTGTGTAATGTGTTATTCATTTTCCAACGTGAAAAGTAGGACTATTCATTGGGAGAATGGGAGTGAGTCCAGAAAATATGGTGGTCCAGATAAAGAAAATTGAGATTCCAGGTTTGTGTGGGCTAATAATTTAAGGGCTATGATATCAGCCTAATTCTACAGTTTCAAGTTTCATTCTCCTTGACTTTCAGAACAAAGATTGAATGTAGGTAATTACTGGGGCTCAACTTTCCTCAGTAGAAGTAAACAGTACAATGATTACTATCTTGACCTCTACCAAGAACGTGCACTTATCACTTTCTTGTGTAAGATTGGGTCATTTTCTTGACCAGTCTCAAGCTTTCTCCCAAATCTCTTGTAAGCTTTCCTCCCATTCTTCATCATCCCAAACATCACTTCATAACTGTCAAACATACAAACACACAAGAGTCCTCCCACTTACACACATGCTTCTTTCCCCAAACCTGGGTTTCTTTCTTTTTTTTTTTTGAGTTGGAGTCTCACTCTGTCTCCCAGGCTGGAGTGTAGTGGCCGCTCCCGGCCACTGCGGCCTCCACCTGCTGGGCTCCAGCGATCCTTCCTCCTCAGCCTTCCAAGTTGCTGGAATTACAGGCGTGCGCTACCACGCCCAGCTAATTTTTTGATTTATTGTAGAGATAAGGTCTCACCAAGTTGCCCAGGCGGGTCTCGAACCCGTGGGCTCAGGCAATCCACTCACCTCAGCCTCCCAAGGTGTGGGATTACAGGCTGAGCCACCGAGCCCGGCCAGACCTGGGTTTCAATCACTGCTTCAGTACTGCCAGTACGTTTGAGGTGTAAAATCAAGTATTTAGAGTTGGCTGTCTTCCCCAAGCGAATCTCATTTCCATGTCATGAGGTCTTTGGCATTCTCCAGATCTAATCTCTTCACTCGGGTGTGACTTTGGTCAACTTCCTTCAGGATGGGCCAAGGCGGATTTTGCCACATGGTCCTCCTATGATCCAATTATCTCCCAGGCTTCAGGTTACTCCCCAGATCTCTCCCTCAGCATAGCACCCCCTACTCAGAGGAGTACAGAAACCAGAGGGCTGCAAACTTGTGGATCCCATTCTTTTCGCCCCCTGGAGCTGGAACTGAAAGATGCGATGCAACTTCAAGCCCTCGTGAGGGACTTCAGTGGTTCCGCAGAGCCAGCGCCAGGACTCCTGAGACCACCAGCTAGGAGGCCAGGGGATTCCAGTACCTGGCGGGACCTATTTCAGGGCAGAGCCTCTTCCCTCTGAACCTCAGTGCCTGGGAGGGACGTTCCCATTTCTGCCAGAGTGGGAGCATCTTGCGTGTCAGCGTGGCGCTGGTCACTGAGCTTCCAGAGGAAGATCTGATGCCTGCGACCCAGGAGGAGCCACAGGCGCCTGCAGTAGATGCCGATGCCGTCACCTCCGAGGAGAAGCTGTCCCTCTGCTTCCTTGGCTCTTTTGGCCCATTTCCACACGTGCGATTGGAGCCTCATACATAAGTCTAAAGTCGGAGATGAATCCCTAGTCCCCCTGCTGCTGAGTCCTGGCACTCACCGTCCTGTGTCCCCGAGCTTTCTGGAGGCAGGGTTGGCCGGTGGCAGCTAGGAACCCCATGGCCTGGCTGCGCTTTTCGTCCATGACCCCCAGGAGTGGTGAATTTCAGACATGAACCTCCATTCTGCCATTGTACAGCCACCCCAACCATTGTACAAGTTCGACGCCCTACGTTGTAGCTGCAGTGTGTTCTGGGTAATTTGTGCCTTGAGCTATCCTGGAAAATGAAATTGTTGCCATGCTTTCTCGTGTGTTTCTGGTCTGGCTGTTGGACAACAGGTCCTGGGGTGGGAAGTGGGTAGAGGGGGTGTGGGGAGAAGGGGGAGGCCATGAGGAATCAGAACCCAGATTAAGATGCACCACTTGGAGGCTTCCTGGACTTGGACCATGGAGAGAATTGGTATCTCCCTGCACAGGGAGTTGCCTGGTAACCTGTGTGGACAGTGGCCCAACTGTTCTACCCACATGGAGCCGCCGTGAGATCCTGCAGGCAAAGGGACAATAACCCTGAATTTAACCACTGGGCCCTAAAAATGCCCCAGCTGACTCCTCCTGACCCTTCATCCCCAGGAGTCCAGCTCAGAATCCTAAGGCTTCTTCCCCTTCCTCTTTCTCTTCCTCTCATTTTCTCCAGCAATCAACACCACTCCTTTTGCACCTTCCTCCAGACACACCTCCCAGCCCAGATATTTTACCTCTCTGGAGCCCCGACTATCCGGGCAAATCCAACAAGTGCATCTGAAGTCTGCACATACTCAAAACAACCAACACCGACCTGGCCCCTTAGTGGTCTCTCATCCTGGCAAGGCCCTTAGACCTGGACCCAAAGCACAAGAAGAACCAGAAAAGTCAGATTTAGTTACTGTCCCTGCCTCAGAGCCCTGTGTTGGCACTGCAGTCTCCCATGCCTTGTCCATTGTTGGCTCCTGGAACAGATGACTGGCACCTGATAACTCAAAAGGGGGAGACCCTCCCTAGAGTGACCCTTCTCCGAATACAGCATGCACCCCTCCACCCCTAAGCTTTCTGTCAGCAGATCTTAGGATGAGTGGACAGGTTCACCCTGCAACCTCAGCTGCTAGATTTTGGTGCTCTGGCTCCCTGTGATATCTTCTGCAGAGATGCGTCTTGGGATGATCCTTTGCGAATAGTCATTATTAGCATAAAACCTCTGTTTTTGCTCCAATGATGAAATAAGAGAGGTTGTGCCATCAGAGCAGGATTTAGTCATTTTTTACTTGCCTTTCATATTCCAAGAAAATGTTCTGCCAATTTGAAATTCTTTTTTCTCATGTGCTTCTTATTTGCTTCTGGGAAAGGAAAAGACTCAAGGAAGCTTGTATGTTTGTATGTAGGGGGTGGGAGGAAAGGGTTGGGATCTAGTAACTGGAGACGCATGGGGTCATGAGTTGGGCCTTCGGAGTCTTCCCTTGAATAAGTAGGGTGCAGATGATGTACCCAAGTCCCATCAAGGGGGAGCTTGGCCCATCTTTAAACTGGCTCACATGCTCTCAACTCCAAGAAGGAGACTCAGCAAAAGTAACATCATCAGGGAAGCTCTGAGAATGCCACTTAGTCCTGGAAGTGCTTGCGCTCCACCACCCAGGACCCTATTCTTTGAGAACCCAGGACGGGGCCCTTATGGCATTAGCGCTTTCCTCTGCTCCTACCTCCTTGGCCTTTCCCTCTTTCCCTAACCTCTCCCACCGTGCTCCAAACACACCTACCAGCCCAGACACTTCCTTTCCAAGGAACCCTGAGCAAATCCCAGCAAGTATCTCTTCTGCCTCCTCCAACTCACCCCAACCCTTCTGCCCAGCACCTGCCAGCCTGATGACCTGCTCCAAGAGCTCAGGGTGGAGGCTCAAGGCATTGGAGGCCCAGAGGTTGGAAAATGACTACCCACCTACCCAGCTGTATATGGGCTCTGCCTCCTCCTGATTCCTACCACTGCCTGGGGGACATACTCAGGTGCCTTCCCTCTCTTTCAGTACCCTCAAATAGGAGAATGACTAGCACCTCATCAGGCTGCTGAAAGGAAGCACTTACTTTAGGAACATGCCCAGCAGGATGTTCAGCATCACAGGGGAAAAGCACCTAGGAACGCTCTTTCATTCTGTACTGTATGAATTCCAAAGCACATCAGACCCCAGAGTCTCTGAGTTGCTTTAGACAGTAGTGGTACAGGTGTCAATTTTCTTCATATACAGAAATATGAAACACTAATATACAATCTTAACAGACATAGCATTACCTGCCAAACTTGTCTATATCTTCTAATCTAACAACTCCATGAAATTTATTCATTTCATTTAACAAGGCAAACCTCCCAAATGAAATACATAATTTTTAATTTCCATTTGTCTTCTGTAACACATTTCCCAGCTCTTAGTTTTGGCAACAATCATGCTGAACTAGACGGAATATTAGTGTGTGTGACTGTCTGTATATGGGTGTGTGGGGATTGTAAATAATGCATTGCCAGTAGGTAAATTATAGGTATTATGAAGAGGCACATTGTAAATTTCATGACACATTTGTCTTACTGTGTTTTTGTACCAAATACAGTACTACTAGCAATCTATAAAATATATATTTCCCAACAATGTGAAGATCAGTGTTACATATGCACACAAAAGAGTAAGTAACATATCCCAAGATATCTTGGTACAGGAGTCCACATTAAAAATGGAATAGACTCTACCTGAAGGAATCTCATTAGAAGCAGGAAAAGCAGAGCAAAAAGGAAGAACTAAGAATTGATCACATAGAATCACATAAGATGGGATAGGAGTCTTGTGAAAAACACTGGAAATGGTGGCATGGCTTCAACCCCTTTGCTCATCAAGTATGGAGAGCACAGCAATGTTGAGTCTCCCCATGATTCACAGAACCTTATGTATACACAATTAGAAAATTACAATGGTAATGAAGCACTAGGCCCTCCTTACCCATCCCAACTTGCTAGGTGCTCCTTTTTCTCATTAGCCTAGCCGACACTGAAGCTTTAGGACCTGGGATCTCAATCCAACTCCACCATGATCTAGCTTGGTGATCTGGTCTTAGGATGCAGGTAGAGTCTGACCCCTGAAAGTAGGCAATGCCTCTCTGAGAGGGTAAGAGAAGAGACATGGTAGGTGTAATTTGTCTAGACATGATTGTCTTGAGGAGAAGCTTTCTAAAGTGAATGCAAATGAACAGGGATGGAGACCCTCTTCTCAGGGATCTCCCTGCCTCTCTCTGCAGTCCTGGGAATTCTCCTGGAGATTTCACAGTACCTTCCAGAATGATGCAATTTTCACATAAGGACTAATGGACTTTCCAAACCAGGCATAAGGTAATAAACAGGCACAGTTGGTACTGCACTGACTCTGCTGTCCTTTTCCTAGAGCAGCTATAAGACTTGGCCTGGACTGGTGGCTAAAACTATGTAGCTCTGTCTATGAACCTGGGAAGGGCTGTCTTGGAGGTGGGCATGTCCAGAGTTCCACATGCTACTAACCTCAGTCAGGCACACAACAGGGCACCAGCACTGGATCACTCCACTGGATTGAGCTTCCACTCCTGCCAACACCCTAGACTCTGAAGGAATGTAAACTCTGGTGCTGGTAGACTGCTATGTGGGGTCTTCAGTGAGAAGGGCACACTTCCTGGACTTGAGGGGGGGTCACAGATACTGTCAGGACTCATATTACCAGGAGCCAATGTCTGAAACCACAACCGACTACAGTCATCACAGGAGGAGGCAGATAACACCACCACCAGCAGGATCCAGCAGAGTCTGACCCAGCCAGCAGAGGCCAGCGCTTGAAGAGGCAGAGAGAAACATGACCACAGTGCCTCCATGAGCCCAGGACAACCCTACAAGATGCTCAGAACCAAGACTTGAAATATAGAGAAACCCACAGAGGAGAGGAACCCCAGTCTTGTCAGTCACCCACAGCACAATTCCTCTTCCTCCAGTGCCCCTGAAGGAGTACCCTACAACCAGGGAAACTTTTCTGGAATGGTGCTCTGCTCTCTGACCCTACTTCTGCATCTGTGCAGTGAAGATCATTCCTTATTTTGTCCTTTCTCTTTTGAACCACTTCAAGATTTTTCAGTCAGAGAAACTGTCTTCACATCATAAAAAATACGTTTAGGGGCAGCCCCCTTTGGTCTTCTCCCACTGTGGGAGCTTTTCTGTCCTCTTAATAAATCCAGCTTTCTCACTAAAAAAAAAAAAAAAAAAGTTTAGGAACCCTTGTGTTCTTATAAATATGCTTAAATTTGACTGGGCTCAGTGGCTCAGCCTGTAATCCCAGCACTTTGGGAGGCCAAAGCAAGTGGATTGCCTGAGCCCGCAGGTTTGAGACCAGCCCAGGCAACTCAGCGAGACTTTGTCTCTACAATAAATAAAAAAAATAACTGGGTGTGGTAACGCATGCTGTGGTTCTGGCTACTTGGAAGGCTGAGGTGGAAGGATTGCTGGCGCCGAGCAGGCTGACCATGGGGTGGCCGTGAGTGTGCCACTGCACTCCAGGCTGGGCAATGGAGTGAGACTCCAACTCAAAAATAAATAAATAAATCTCCTTAAATTTGTTAGGGTTCCTCAATTCCAACCTGTTCAAACTTTTCTTTGATAACCAAGTCTTTTACTGGAATGTGTTTCCTATCACTTAGAAGTTACTTCAACTGGACAGCTCTGGAAATGGTCACTTTTTCTTAGCTCTGAGCACCTTGACAAGGATTGCAGAGTCCTCAGTCCTAGACCCAAAGCATGGATCCCTGGGTGAGGAAGGCTGCTGACCAGGTCCAGCGTGTGGTCTTCCCCACAGTCTCCTGGGTCCAAACTTGATGTGGGTCCTGGGGTCACATTGCTGGAGACTTTTGATGACAGACATCCTTCTTAGCATCAACCTGCCTGCCACTGGTGGCTATCACCAGATGTCCCAAGTCTTGCTGGTGTCAGATATGACATGCAGTGGCCACATGGACCCCATGCTGCCTCTCCCACTCCCCTGTGGCACCGAGGGCCCTAAGACTCCTTTTGGTCAGACGCCTCTTGGGTTAATCTTCTGGGAAATGTCACTGAACTGTAAACCCTCCGTGTTTGCTTCAATGCTAGGGGAGATATTGTGTCTCAAGAGCGCTTTGTAAGCACTTTTTAGGACTTTTCCCTCTTAATAAAATGGTCAATCAATGTAAAATTCTTTTTTCTTTTGTGATGTTGTTAACCTTAGGGGAAGAAAGGAGGCCCAGGTGTGTGTGTGTGTATGTGTGTGTCTGTGTGTGTGTGTGTGTGTGTACGCACGCATGTGTGTTCACAAAGGGATTTGGAGCCATGGTGGCTTTTCTGGGCAGGGAAGGGTGCTTTCTGTGCATGAGGGTGGGCCAGGAGAAGTGTGGTCCATCTTCAAGTCTGTGCATAAGCCTTTGACCTTCAAAAGAGGTGGCACTCAGGCACTCAGCCGGGCAGCCATGATAACTTCATTTAGCAAAGGAAATGCTGGTGCTACACCCTGGTCTCGGCCCAGGTGCCTCTTCTCTGTGAGCGCATGGCAAGGCCCTGGTGACAGCGGCATTTTCCTGTGAAACCCCACCCCCCAATCTTCTTGACCTTCCTTTCTTCCACTTGGCTCGTCTACCCTGCTCCAAACACCCCTACCAGTCCAGACTTTTCCTGGACCAGGAGTCCTGGGCCAATCCCAGCAAGGGACTTTGGCGCTTCCTTCAACTTTCATCCCAAGGTCTATGAAGCAGCAGACATGGAATGTTCTATGACTGCCTATCTCGTGGCTCCGTTCCATACTGAACCACTCTGACCTGACTCCACTATCCCTCTCCACTACACTGGAATTACCCAGAATCTCAACTCTGCAACCAGTTTGATGTCAGATCCTGTAGAAAAGTTGCCCAAAATCTCCTATTCAGACTCCCATCATAGTGTGGATAACCCTCTCTCTCTGAGAGTGCTGATCCCTTTACTGTTAAGATGAGAAATGGGTGGAAATGGTGAGAGAAGAGCCCTGGCAGGTATATTGCTTTTTGAGGGCTCCAGGTCAAGTCTTCCATCTGATATCTTGGCTGGGTGGGAAGGTTGGATTTCAGGTGGGAAGGATGCAGTTTTTCCTCCATTCTATTTTACAAAGGTCCACCTAGGCTAGAGTACAGTGGCATGCTCTTGGCCACTGCAGCCTCAACCTGCTGGGCTCATGTAATTCCTTCACCTCAGCCTTCCAAGTAGCTGGAATTTCAGGTGCAATACACCATGCATGGTTAATTTTTTTATTTTTATTTATTGTAGAGATCAGGTCTTGCCTAGTTGCCCAGGGTGGTCTCTAACATCTGGGTTCAGGCAATCCTCTTACATCTGCCTTTCAATGTGCTGAGATTACAGGTGTTGAGCCACAGGGTCTGGCAATATTTCCATATTGTTGTAAGAAAGGAAGAATATCTTAGTTAGATTGAAAAGTAGGAGAAAAGGAGGATTAAAGCACCAAAAAAAGTTCTCTTGCATTGCACTTTCCAGAGGAGACTCTCTTGTAGGGAAGCCATGAGATCCTAGGCAGGCTGGAGCTACACCCAGGCAGCCTGTGTTTCCATTCTCTAGAAGGACCTTAGGCAGTTCTGAAGGGACACAGTTGCCAACATCTCTCATAGGATTTCTGAGGAGTGTGGATAGGGAAGATACTAAGCTGAGGGTGGCACAAAAGGACTCAGCCCTAGTCATGGGAAAGGCCTATTTCTTCAGCTGAAGCTGCTCTAACCCACAGGGTTGATACTTTGCTCTGGATCAGGTCCATCTGTCCCCCAGGCCTTCCTCACCTCATCTTTCCTCCTGCCTGGCTTGGGGTCTGAGGCAGAACATCTAGCATAGCTTAGATATAGATAGTAGTTTCTTACAGGAGGTAGAAAATTAGAAAACCAGATGGTCATGCATCTGGGCACTGTCTTATCTGGTTATAACTCTTTAAAACAACTACACACTTACTGAAAACCAGGCCAGACCTTGGAATATTGGGCTGGTTACAAAGATAAAAAACAGGACAGTAAGGAGTTTAGGCACCTATGCATGGTGCTCTAAGAGAAAACTTAAACAGTAACTCTTCCTATTATCTCTAAGGTTCCTTGTGACACAGGCAAACTTAGGAACAAAACAATAAGAACTGAAACTTGGGCCTGGTGTGATGGCTCTTACCTTTAATCCCAGCACTTTGAGAGGTCAAGGTCAGAGAATTGCCTGAGCCTATGGGTTCGAGACCATCCTGGACAATGTGGCAGGACCTCATCTTTACAAATCAAAAAATTAACCTAGTGTGTTGGTGCATACCTGTAGTTCCAAATATTTGGAAGGCCGAGGTGGAAGGATTGCTGGAGCTCAGCTGGTCTAGGCTGCAGTGGCTATGAGCATGCCACTGCACTCCAGCCCGGGCGACAGAGTGAGATTCCAACTCAAAAAAAAAGAATGGAAACTTGTGTTCAAAACTTAGCTTAGACACAGGACACTAGGCTCCTTTGTTAGAGCCTGGGAGTGACCACCAAGGGCAATGCTGGCTGCCAGAAAGAGCTGGTCTAGGTCTTAGACAGCAGGTCCCTCAGTCTGGTGCTGGCGCTTGCTGGATCCTAGCATCGCCAGTTTCTTGTTTAAGGGGGTCCAGGCAATGCCTTGTTCCGCCCACTGGTTGCGGTTTCTCATCATCACTTTTGCTATAGCATGGACCTGATGGTTTTCCGGAGGCGACTACCCTCATTGAGCCAAATGTCACCTGTCCCGGTCACTCTGTGTGCTCGCTTTCTCCATCTTGAGACCGCAAGTGCCGGTGTTATGGTTGGAGTGCAAGGCGCTCCGGTTAGCTCTTTCTCCAGCTACTCCAGGCCGGCAGTTTTTCGATCATAGCACTTAGTGCAGGAACCCCTCGGTGTAACGACCTCTTGTTTCTGAAGGTCCACGGTTCTCAGTAACAGCACCCTTGACTGCGCCCAAATGGATGCCTGTCCTCAGTAACACAG
>NW_007259102.1:2001-3114 GCF_000164805.1 Carlito syrichta | reverse complement strand
CCTAGTTAAGTCAGCTGGCTATCCGTCAGTCTATCTAGTTATGTCAGCTAGTTACGTCAGCTGGTTATATAGCAGTCTAGCTAAGTAGCTAGCTAATTAAATCTGCTGGCTAGCCAGCTAGCTGCTTCGTTAATTCAGGCAGTTAAGTTAGCTGGCTAGACTACTGGCTGGCAAGTTAGCTAGGCAATAAAGTCACCTCACCTGGCTAGACAGCTGTCCAGCTAGTTAAGTCAGCTAGTTTAATAAGGTGGCTAATCAGCTGGTTAGCTAGTTAAGTCAGCTCATCAAGTTAGTTGTCTAGCCAGCTGGCTATCTAGTTATTTCAGCTTGTTAAGTCAGCTGAGTAGCTAGGCAGCTTGCTAGTTAAGTCAGCTTGGTATGTCAGCTAGCTAGCTAGTTAAGTCAGCTAGTTAAGTCAGCTTCCTATATGACAGCTAGCTAGGTAGCTAGCAAGTTAAATCAGCTAGTTAAGTCAGCTGACTTGCTAGGTAGCTAGATAGATAGGTCAGCTTTTTAAATCAGCTGGGTAGCTAGTTAAGTTTGTTAGTTAAGTCAGCTGGAGAGCCAGCTGCCAAAAAGGATAGCTAGCTTTATGTCATGAGGCTAGCCCGCTGGCTAGCTAATTAAGTCACCTACTTAACTCAGCTCCTTGTCCAGCAGGATAGCTAGGTAGTTAGGTAGTTAAGACAGCTTGCAAGCCATCAAGCTAAGTAGGTAGGTAGCTAGTTAAGTCAGCTGGCTAGCCATCTGGTGTCTAGTTATGTCACCTAGTTAAGTCAGCTAGCTATCCAGCTCTCTAGCTAGCTAGCTAGCTAGCTAGTTAAGTCTGCTGGCTAGCCAGCTGTCTACTTCGTGAATTCAGCTAGTTAAGTCAGCTGGCTAGCCTGCTGGATAGATACACAACAAGGCAATTATTCATCTGGCTAGCCAGCTGGCTAACTTGGTAGTTAGCTAGTTATGTCATCTGTCTAATCAGCTTGCTAGCTAGTTAAGTCACCTAGTTAATTCAGCTGACTAGACAGCTGGCTAGCTAGGTAGCTTGCTAGTTAAGTCAGCTGGATACACAACTGGCTAGCTAGATAAGTCATCTAGTTATTCTGCTGGATAGCCAGT
>NW_007259102.1:0-878 GCF_000164805.1 Carlito syrichta | reverse complement strand
ATTCAGTGGCAGGCCAGCAGGATACATAGGTAGCTATCTAGTTTAGTCAGCTGGTTAGCCACCTGGCTAGCTAAAAGGGTCAGGTAGTTATGTCAGTTGGCTACCCAGATGGCTAACTAGTTATGTCAGCTAGTTGAGTCAGCTGGCTAGCCATCTGGCTAGCTGGTTAAGTCAGCTAGTTAATTCAAGTGGCTACCCAACTGGCTAGCTAGGTAGCTCGCTAGTTAAGTCACCTGGCAAGCCAGCTGACTAGCTGGTTAAGTCAGCTAATTAAGTCAGCTCGATAGCCACCTGACCAAGTAGGTAGCTAGCTAATTAAGTCAGCTGGCTAGCTGGCTGCCAAGCTAGTTAAGTCAGTGATTAAATGAGCAGGCTGGCCAGCTGGCTAGCTAAGTTACTAGCTGGTAAATACAGTTGGATAGCCTGATGTGTATCTATTTAAGTCAGTTAGTTAAGTTAGCTAGTTAGACGGCTGGTAGTTAGGTGACTGGCAAGCTAAGCCACCTTGTTACCAGGCTGGTCAGTTAGGGGGCCAGCTAGTTAAGCCTGCTGGCTGCCTGGCTGACCAGCAGGGTGTCTGGCTAGTTAAGCTGGCTGGCTATCACAATGTCCAGCCTGTCAGCTGGTTATTTAAACTGGTGGGCTAACCAAGAGGCCAACCTGCTACCTTGCTAGCCAGTTGCCTTGCCAGCTAGCCAGCCAGGTAGCTAGCTAGTTAAGTCAGCTGGATAGCCAACTAAACAGCCAACTAGCTAGTCAGCTAGTTAAGTCAGCTAGATAGCCAGCTAGCTAGTTAAGTGAGCTAGCAAGTCAGCTAATTATTCAGGTACCTAGATAAGTCAGCTAGTTAGTCAAGTTCCTAGTCAGCTAGCTAGTTA
>NW_007259101.1:2974-5020 GCF_000164805.1 Carlito syrichta | reverse complement strand
GCTAGCCAGCTAGCCAAATAACTAGCTAGTCAGTTAAGTCAACTAGCTAGCCAGCTAGCTAGTTAAGTCAGCTAGCAAGTCAGCCAACTATTCAGCTAGCTAGTTAAGTCAGCTAGCTAGTCAACTTGTTAGTCAGCTAGCTAGTTAATTCAGCTAGCTTGCTAGCTAACTAGTTAATTCAGCTAGCTTCTCAGCTAGCTAGTCAGCTAGATAGTTAAGTCAGCAGGCCAGCTAACTAGCCAGTTAGCTATCTAGTTAAGTCAGTTAGCTAGAGAGCTAGATAGCTTCTTTGCTCTCTAGTTATGTCAGCTAGATATCCAGTTAGCTAAAGAGCTGGCTAGTTAAGTCAGCTAGCAAATCAGCTAGTAACTTAGCTATCTAGTCGGCTAGCAACTCAGCTTTTTGTTCAGCTAACTAGTGGGCTCACTCACTTTCCATCAGTTCAGCTAACTAGTCGGCTCACTCGCCTGCCAATCAATCAACAAACTAGTCATCTTGCTCACTGGCCAACATGTCAGCTAACAAGTCGGCAGGCTCACCAGCCAATTAATTAAGTCAGCTCAAGGTTCAGCTCACTCGCTGGCTGACTCGTAAAGGCAGCTCACCTGTCTGCTCACTCGCCTGTCAACTACCTAAATCAGCTCACTGGTGGCTCACTCTCCAGCCGACTAGTTAAGTCTTCTGGTCTTTCAGCTCACTAGCCAACTGACTAAAGTCAGCTGACCAGTCAGCTCCCTTGCCGGCCAACTAGTTAAATCAGCTAGCAAACCGGATTCAACAACACATCTCAAAAATCATCCATCATGACCAATTAGGTTTCATCCCTGGGATGCAAGACTGGTTCAACACTCATAAAACCATAAATGTAATTAAATACATTAACAGATGTCAAAACAAGAACCACATGATTATATCATTAGATGTAGAAAAAACTGTTGATAAAATCCAGCACCCCTTTTGATAAAGACCCTCGGACATCTAGGCATACAGGGAACATACCTCAAAATAATAAAAGCCATCTATGAGAAACCCACAGCCAGCATACTCCTACATGAACAAAAATTGGAACCATCCCCTGAAAATTGGAACAAGACAAGTATGCCCACTCTCACCCTCCTGTTCAATATAGTATTGTAAGTCCTGGCTAGAGCATTCAGAGAAGAGAAGGCAATCAGGGGTATCCAAACAGAAAAAGAGGAAGTCAATTTATCTCTCTTTGCAGATGACATGATTCTGTACCTTGAAAATTCAAGAGAATCTGTCAAAAACTTCCTTACACTGATAAAGGACTTTCACCAAGTCTCAGGATATAAAATAAATGTACAAAAGACAATCACATTTCTTTACCCCAATAATAAAAAAAACAGAAACCCAAATAAAAAGCACAATTCCATTCACAATAGCCACAAAAAAATTGAATTACCTTGGCATCTTCCTAACCAAAGACGTGAAAGACCTTTACAAGGAAAACTACAAAACACTGCTCAAAGAAATCAAAAATGACACAAACAAGTGGAAAAATATCTCATGCTCATGGATTGGAAGAATCAATATTGTGAAGATGTCCATCCTACCTAAGGTAATCTACAGATTTAATGCAATACCCATCAAATTACCAGCAACATTCTTCTCAGACCTAGAAAAAACAATACATGAATTCATATGGAAACACAAATGACCAAGAATAGCCAGAACAATCCTCAGCAAAAATAAAACAAAGCAGGCAGTATCACATTACCAGACTTCAAACTTTACTATAAAGCTAAAATAATCAAAACAGTTTGGTACTGGTACGAAAACAGGCATATAGACCAATGGAATAGAATTGAGATTCCAGAAGCAAAACCTCAATTTCTCAACCAACTCATCTTTGACAAAGCCTCTACCACTTACCACTGGGAAGAGAACCTATTCAGTAAATGGTGCTGGGAAAACTGACTGACCACATGCAGAAGTCTCCAACAAGACCCCTATCTGTCCTCATACACAAAAATTAACTCTAAATGGATCAGAGACCTAAACGTAAAACCTCAAACCATAAGAACG
>NW_007259101.1:0-1466 GCF_000164805.1 Carlito syrichta | reverse complement strand
GGCAAGGGGTTGATGAAAGGTCTGTATGTTTTCTGCCCAGCTTGCTGTAAACCTAAACTTCCTCTAAACCCAGAGGAACATAAATCACTCTACACAAAATTCCCCTGTACATACATGTTCATTGTCACACTATTCACCATAGCAAAAACATGGAATCAATCCTCTGGCGAACTGAAAGTGGCCTGGAGGCAGGTGTGGAGGCTCATCCTGTTAATTCCAGCATTTTGGGAGGTGGAGGCAAGAGGATTGCCTGAGTCCAATGATTTGAGACCATTCTGGGCAGCTCATTTCTACAATAAAAAGAAATGTGAATTGGATAAAGAAAATGTGGTACATATACACAGTGGAGTATTATGCAGCCATAAAGAAGGACAGAATCACGGACTTCACAGTAAATTGGATGGAGTTGAAAACAATCAGACTCAGTGATCTATCACAGAAACAAAGAACTGAATACCACATGCTCTCACATGTAAGTGGGATCTGAATATTAACCACAATTACACAAGGGAGGGATTGGCAGTTGCAGGACACTGCCAGGAAAGGAGGGGGGATATGTTGACAACATACCTGGTCTTAAACCAAGGGAAGTGAGGACTGCTTGGAGGTCCAAATTCCACCGACATGTAGATGACTCATGTACCTAACCCTGACTTGTAACTGACATCACTACAATAAAACAAAGTAAAAAAAAAAGGTTTAAAAAAGTAAAATAAAAATTAAAAAATAAAATAAAAATAAATCAGCCCACCTATTGGCTAACACGTTGACCAACTAGTTAAGTCAGCTAACCGGTCAGCCAAGTAAATGGCCAACTAGTTAAGTCAGCTAACCAATCACCTGACTAGTTGGCCAGCATGTCAGCTGACAAGTTAGCTCAGCTAACAAGTCGGCTGACTAGTTAGGCCAGCTAACGAGTCGGCCAACTTGTCGGCTGACTAGTTAGGTCAGCAAACCAGAGAGTCAAAAAGTGAAATGGGCTAACTAGTGGGCCAACTCCTCAGTCAACTAGTTGACCCAACTAACTAGTGGGCCAAATATTTGGCCAACTAGTTAAGCCAACTAAAAAGTTGGCCGAGTTGTCAGCCAACGTGTTGAACTAGCTAACTATTTGTCTGATTCATCAACCAAGTTATGTCACCTAGCTAACTCGTTTACCAACTAGTTATGCCAGCTAGTTAACTCTTTTACCAACTAGTTAAAAGAGTTAGCTAACTTGTTAATCAACTCGTTAAGTCAGATAGCTGTCCCATTAGCAAACTAGTTAAGTCAGATAGCTAAGTCAGCTAGCTAACCAGCTAGCTAGCTAAGTCAGCTAGCTAAGTCAGTTAGCTCACTAGTTAGCTATTTAAGTCAGCTACTTGTCTGCTACCTAAATAGTTCGCTAATTAGTTAAGTCAGCTAGTTATTCAGCTAGTTACGTAGTTAGATAACGATTTAATTCAGGTGGTGAAGTCAGCTAGCTA
>NW_007259100.1:6054-6969 GCF_000164805.1 Carlito syrichta | reverse complement strand
TCAGAATACTTTGAAACATCATTTACCATTCCCATAGCGTCTATGGATTGACTTTCTTATGACACAGGCTTTCACGGACTCCATGTTATCATTGCCTCAACCTTTCTAACCATTTGTTTCCTTCGACAATTAAAATTCCACTTTACATCAAACCATCATTTCGGATTTGAAGCCGCCGCCTGATACCGACATTTTGTAGACGTAGTCTGACTATTCTTATGTCTCTATTTATTAATGAGGGTCCTATCCCTTTAGTATTAATTAGTACAATTGACTTCCAATCAATTAGCCTTGGTATAACCCAGGAAGGAATAATTAATTTAATTTTATACCTAGTTACGAAAATAACGCTCGCACTACTCCTGGTTTCAATTGCATTCTGACTCCCACAACTAAATATATACACAGAAAAATCTAGCCCCTATGAATGTGGCTTTGACCCAACAGAATCAGCTCGCCTACCTTTCTCCATAAAATTCTTCCTAATTGCTATCACTTTTCTCCTATTTGACTTAGAAATTGCTCTTCTCCTTCCTCTCCCCTGAGCTACCCATACAACAAACCTTAACCTTATATTAACTATAGCCCTAGCCCTTATTTCTGTTCTAGCCATAGGGCTCGCATATGAATGAGTTCAAAAAGGACTTGAATGAACTGAATATGGTAATTAGTTTAGCTAAAATAGATGATTTCGACTCATTAGACTATGCACAATGAATAATTACCAAAATGCCATACATCTACATTAACATTCTCCTTGCTTTCTTAACATCACTCCTAGGCATATTGATATATCGCTCACATCTCATATCTTCCCTACTATGCCTAGAAGGCATATACTCTCATATTTATATAACCTCATTAACAATTCCTAAATCTTCACTTCACCTTAGCTAATATAGTTCCAATTATACT
>NW_007259100.1:0-3792 GCF_000164805.1 Carlito syrichta | reverse complement strand
CATGAAGCAGGAATTTCAGTAATGGGAGTCCTCATATACAGAACACTACACGACCTGTTGCTACGGAAGAATAAGGAAACTTGGTTACACGTGGCCTCCATCCCAAAATCCTACAGATCGTCATGCTAAGAGATAACCACCATTCATGTTTTGGGAGTAGGATTCAGGATAATGGGAGCCCTCATATTCAGGAAACTCCACTGTCTATTGTTAAAGGAGAATAAGGAGTCTGGTTTACATGTGTCCTCCATCCCAATAAATCTTCAGTGTTTCTTGCTAAGAGCTAAACAGTAACTTGGGTTTTTGAAGCATAAACTAGGGAAATAAAATCCTCATATACAGGCAAATGCACTGACTTTTCCTAAGAGAGAATAAGGAATGTGGGTAACATGTTTTCTCAATCTCCAAAAACTATACGGCGTCTTCCTAAGTTCTAAACAAGAATCAAGCTTTTGACACATGTATCTGTGAACAGGAGTACTCATATAGAGGTAATTGCACGGCTGTTGCTAAAAATAAGGAATCTGGGTTATACGAGTCCTCAGTCCTGAAAATCTACAGGGAATCTTGATGACCACTAAAGAAGAATCAGGGATGCGCGGCATGATTGTGTGTAATAGCAATCCTCATATACAGGAAACTACATGGCCTGTTGCTAATAAAAGAGAAGAAATCTGTTTTCCACGGTTCCTCTATCAAAAAATCTACAAAACTTCTTACTAAGGGCTAAACAAGAATCAGGGTTTCGAAAAAGGAATCAAGGAAAGAGAGTCCACACATACAGGACACTACACGGCCTCCAACTAAGTATGAATAAAGAATCATTGTTGTACGCGTCCTTAATCCAGAAAATTCCCAGGTTGTCTGCTATGGGACAAACAAGAAACAGATCTTCGAGTTCACAAATGTTTCAGAGCAATTTAGCATTCGGATATTATGAATCGGTCCTTTCTGGACTCCAGCAACATTCTGATTCTTTTAAAAATTGTAAATAGTATTGGGGACTCCAAGTCCGTTAGGTTCCTGAGAACAACTAAGGCCAGATTTTAGGACAAAAAGAATCTTCTTGCCATATTTGGATGCAACTCTGGTCTTAAGGTGAACCCTGTAATCCTTCGCCTTCCTTGTCTCTTTTTATTTTGAGACGGGACAAGTGTTTTGCACTTGCCAAATGCTTACTACGTTCTTTTAATGGTAACCAGGAATCATGGAATCCACGAACCTAGGAAATTTCTGGGCATCTGTCTTTTGATATACTGAATTGGGAATCGAAATCGACAGGAAAAATCAGGGCATCTTACTGAGAATAAAAAGGAAATCCTGTTCTAGGCGTTCTCATTTCCTGGAATCTACAGGGCCTCTTGGTAAGGTTTAATCAACAATCTGGGCTTCTGGGTCCCTACATTTTCAGAGCTACTTGCTCCATGGACATGCTAAATCTGTCATTACAGATCCTCAGAATCTTTCTGGTCCTCTTCTTCCTTGTAATCAAGGATTGGACCCTAGAAATCTTTTTGTTTCCTGGAACCATCTACAACCATAATCATATTCCCCAGAATCAAAATGTATATTAGTACAAAATTCCTCGATTCAGGTGACTTCAAAAAACAGTAAATTCTTGTGGGAGGGCAGGTAGGAATTGGGGTTTTGGCTTTGGAATATTCCACATTTTGGGAAGTTCTTTTGAAGGGGAACCAGGAATCTTGGGTTCCAGTTCCCAAAAAACTTTATGGACGTCTTTTTCTTGGTATCCAAAAAACTGGAATTCTCGGACTACAGGAACTGTCTTGGCATCCTGCAGAGTGAAGCAGGATGCTGGGTAGAGAGGTCGTCATATACAGGAAACTACACGTCATATTGGTAAGGAAGAATAAGGAATCATACTTATATGAGCCCTGAGTCCCAAATCTACAGGCCGTCTTCCTAAGTGGAAACCACGAATCAGATTTTTGAAATCGGTATCTGGGTATTGGGTGGCCTCATATACAGCAACTTTCACTACCTCTGCTAACTAAGAATAAGGAATCTGCGTTACTTGAATCCTCAATCCCAGAAAAGCTTAAGTTCATCTTGTTATGGGCTAAACATGAGTCATGGTGTTTTCGAGCATGAATCTGGAAAATGGAGTTCTTATTTACAGTCAACTACATGACCTTTTGGTAAGAAAGAATAAGGAATCTGGGTTACACGAGTGCTCAATCCCAAAAATCTACAGAGAATCTTGGAAAGTTTTAAAAGAATTAGAGTTTCGAAGCAGGATGTATCTAATGAGAGTCCTAATATACAGGAAAATACACAGTCCCTTGCCAAGGAAGAAAAAGAATCGGGGTTATAGCAGTCCTCAGTCCTTAAAATAAACAGACCATCTGTTGTGGTCTAAACAAGAATCAAAGTTTAGAAGCTGGAACATAGGTAATAGCAGTCCTCATATGCAGAATCTATATGGTCTCTAGCTAAGGAGAACTAAGAAACCTCTTTTCCACGGTTCCTCTGTCACAATATCTACATAATATCTTGCTAATGGCAAAAGAAAAATCAGGTTTTCCAAACAGGATTCTGGGGAATGGGAATCCTCATATACAGATATTACACGGCCGTCGGTAAAGAAGAATAAGGAATCTGTGATGCACTAGTCCACAATCCGAAAAATTCTCAGGGAGTGTAGCTGTGGTATAAACAAGAATCAAGGCTTCGAGCTCATCTCATGTTTCAGAAATATTTGTCTTTTGGGTATAATGAATTAGTCATTCATGACTCCAGCAACATTCTGGTCTTCTTGAGAGTTGTAATCGGGTAACTGATAGTACAAATCCCTTAAGGTTCTCGGGACAATCAAGGCCAGATTCCCAGAAAAAAAAGTATCATATTGCCGTATTTGGATTTAACTTTGTTCTTAAGATGAACTTCGTAATCCTTAAATTTCCGTTTGTACTTTATTTGTCGAGGGGCTGAGGATTTTGCAGTTGTCAAATATTTAGTAGGTATTTTTGAAATCCATGGATTCCACGTCCCTAGGAAACGTCTGGGCATCTGTATGTTTGTACACAGCGTTTTGGAATCTACATGGACAGTGAAATTCAGGGCATCTTGTTAAGAACGGAAAAGGAATCCGATTCTTGCAGTTCTCGATCGTCTAAATCGCAAAGTCTCTTGATAAGGTTTAATCAGCAATTTGGGCATCTATGTAGCCACATTTTTATTGTGTCTTTTGAAAAGGGACCAGGAATCTTGAGTTCCAATACCTCAAGAACTTTATGGGAGTCTTTCTCTTGAAATCCAAGCAACTGGAATTCTAGGTCACCAGGCAATATCTTGGCGTCTGTCTGAGAATGAAGCAGGAATTTCAGTAATGGGAGTCCTCATACACAGAGTATGGCACATCCTGTTGCTACGGAAGAGTTAGGAATCTTGGTTACACGAGGCCTCCATCTCAAAAACGTACAGACCGTCTTGCTAAGAGATAATCACCATTCAAATTTTGGGAAGAGGAACGTGGATACTGGGAGTCCTCATATACAGGAAACTGCACTGTCTATTGCTAAAGGAGAATAAGGAGTCTGGTTTACACATGTCCTCCATCCCAATAAAACTTCAGGGTCTCGTGGTAAGGGCTAAACACGACTTTTCCTAAGAAAGAATAAGGAATGTGGGTGACATGTTTTCTCAATCTCCAAAAAAGTATACGAAGTCTTCCTAAGATCTAAACAAGAATCAAACTTTCGACGCATGTATCTGTGAACTGGAGTACTCATATACAGGTAACTGCACGACTGTTGCTAAAAATAAGGAATG
>NW_007259099.1:6581-8417 GCF_000164805.1 Carlito syrichta | reverse complement strand
CCTTTCTTTCTTTCTTTCTTTCTTTCTTTCTTTCTTTCTTTCTTTCTTTCTTTCTTTCTTTCTTTCTTTCTTTTCTTTCCTCACTAGGTTTCCCAGGCTGCTTTCAAAACTCCCAACTCAGGCCATTCTCTCAGCCTGGGCCTCCTAAACTGCTGCAATCACAGGCTTTCCATTTGTTTGACATCCTGGTCTTCCTGTCTGGTCTTGAATTCTGGGCCAGAGGCGATCTTCCCACTGACGCTTGCCCTCACCCAAAGTTTCCTGGGTTTTGCTTGGGGTCAAGGTGGAGGCTTTCTATGGTGTCCAGTCAGGTCTCAATACCTGTGATCCAGCCATCTTTCAGTATCGTCCTCCAGGAGTGCCAAGGTGACAGGCGTGAGTCGCCCCACCATCCCCATCCCCACGTTGATTTGAGAGTTATGCCCTTTCTTTCCCTGAGTCGGCCCCTGGGAGGGGTGAGTGGTTCAGCCCTGAGTAACGAGGCAGGTGGATGTGTGGATGCCCCAGTGGAGACATGCCCCTGCAACAGGCACTACCCCTGGGAGGACTCAGTAGGGGATTTCGGCCACCATCTCTGGGGAACCCAGGTCATTGAAAGGGAGCAGGACACTTGCGTCCCTGAGAGGGGTGTGGAGGCCATGTGTGGGGTCTCATGCCTGTCATCCCAGTGCTCTGGGTGGCTGAGGCAAGAGGATAGCCTAAGCCCCCGGATGTGATTCCAGCCCAGGGAGCATGGCAAGACCTCCTCACTACAAGAAGTCAAAAACCTGAACTGTGCATGGTGTCGCACACCTATCTTTCTGGCCTTTCAGCAGACTACAGTGAGAGGATTGCTGAAGCCCAGCCAATGTTGGCCGGGGTGGCCGAAAGCACTTTGGCCTGGGAAACAGAGAAGGACTCCAATTAAGAATAATAATACCAACCACCATCACCACCATAAACACAGGTTGGGCTCTGGGGCTCAGCCTAGCATCCGGGTCCTTCAGAGGCAAAGGCGAGTAGGTGGCCTGAGCCTACGGGTTCGACACCAGCCTGGGACCCAAGCCGAGATCTCTTCTCAGTCATAAACAGTAATCTGAAGATTAACTGGGCATGGTGATGCAAGTCTGTGATTCCAGTCATTTGGAGGGCTGAGGCAGGAGGATCACCTGAGCCCGGCAGGTGGAGTCTGCGGTGGATGTGTGCATGCCCTGGTCCTCTGGCTTGGGAGACAGAGCCAGATTCTGATTCCAAATAATAATAATTACTACCACCATCACCACCACCAACCCTGCAACCCAGCACCAGGAGTCAACCTCAGGGATGGGATAGGAAAAGGTAATTTCTGGCCTGTCGATTTCAGGAGGTTTCAAAGGTTGCCACATGGCATGTCCATCCCGCACCTTCATTCACGTGCCCAGAAGGCCTGCCACCACCCTCCACACTCGTGCCCCACAAAAAAGAAGTGTGTGAGCTCTCGGAACAGACAGCCCTGAGGCAGTGTGTCTGTCAGGCACAGAGCAATCAAGGCAATCCAGCAATGTCATGGCCAACCCTGTCTGCCACCTTCTTGCAGGGGGAGGGACCCTCCCTCTCCCAATCACTCTACCATTCCCTGCCCAAGAGGATCTTACTTTGGAGAGCTGTGGACGCCCATGCTGACGCACTTGGGATGCTTCTTTATTGTCGCTGGAGTCTCCGTTTACTGGGCAGGGGTATGGCGGAACAATCGTGGCTCCTGGGTCCTCAAGCTGCGGTGCCCAGGCAGTGTTAACACCTCAGTCCCTGAGCAGCCTCGACCCTCCACACACGTGCCCCACAGCAAGATATGTGTGAGCTCAAGGACAGGACGGCCCA
>NW_007259099.1:0-6257 GCF_000164805.1 Carlito syrichta | reverse complement strand
AGTCTCCGTTGGTGGGGTTGAGGTGCGTCGGCACAATTGTGGCTACTGGGGCCTCAAACTGTGGGGCTCAGGCCGTATTCCTGCCTCACTCCCTGAGCAGCCAGGACTCTGGGGGCCATGATGCCTGACTCGATTTTGGGGACCTCTCACCCAGAGGAGGTCTGGCCAGGTCACCTGTGCTGATCTGCAACCCCTGGTCTCAGGCAGCCTCTTGCCTTGGCCTCCCATGGCAGGAGCTGATGGCCATTAGTCACGGTGTCTGGGCTGGACTCACATGTTCTGTTGGCTGGGGCATCAGAAAGAAACTCCCTGGGATGGAAGTCACTGCATCCTGTGTAGCCGGGACTCTGGGCACCACCAAGCGCAACTCCAGTGTTTGCATTCTGGGGAGTAAAAAGTCTCACTATGTGGCCCAGGCTGGTCTCAAACTCCCGGACTCCAGTGGTCACCCACATCAGTATCCCAAAGCCAAAGCCTGATTGTCTATGGATCCACTCTCTTTCAGTAATTCTCTGCCCAAGTCTGGGGTCTCCTTCCCAAATGATCTTTGCCTGTTCACAATGATCCCAGCTCCATACACAAATGGATATTCTCCTTTATTTCCTCTTTTCTTTTATTCATTCAGTTGGAGTATCACTCCATCGCCGAGGCTAGAGGTCAGTGGTTTGTATCCAGCCACAGCAGCCTTGATATGCTGTACTCCAGCGAACATTTCCTGACCTTCTGAGGAGTCAGAACTACAGGCACGTGCCACCACACCTACCTCATTTGGGATGGAGGTTAGAGGAGTGGTTTTGTCGAGGTACCCATGTGTGTCTTGGCCCACGGTCTCAGGCTGGCCACTGTCCTTGGCCTCCCAAAGCACTGGGATAACGAGGTCGAGTCTCCAAGTCCAACCTCGATCCTTCATCAAAAACAAACCAGAAGCCCTGAGGCACCAGCCCATTCCTGGAATTCCAGTGCTCTGGGAGGCCAAGGAGGGAGGATGCCTGGAGCCCAGGAGTCCAAGGCCAACCTGGGTAATGCAGGGAGACACCGTCTCTGCACTCATCCAAACAGGGTGTCTGGAGTTGAGGTGCCCATCATCCCAGCCACTCCAGAGGCTTAGGCGGGAGGATCACCGGAGCCCACAATTTCGAGGCTTATGGTGAAGGATAGTCAAATCCCCAGGCATTGCCACGGCCATCCCAGTTCCGATGGGGGGATGGCCCCTTCCTCTCCAATCACTCCAATGTCCCCTGTAGATGTGGACCTTTCCCTGGGGAGCCATGGACGCCTGTCATGACACATGTGGAAGGGTATTTTGTCGACAGAGACTCTGTCAGCCAGGCTGGGGTGCAGCGGCATAATCATTGTTCCCAGGACCTCAACATGCATTGATTAGGTGGTCCTCCCTCCTTGGCATTCAAGCAGCCAGGACTCTGGGGCTGCCACACCTGACTCGATTTTGGAGACCTCTCACTGAGACGAGGTCTAGAGTTGCCCTGGTCTCAGGCAGCCCCTCATCTCAGGCAGCCTCCCACCTTGGCCTCCAAGGGTGCTGAGCTGATGGCCATGAGCCACGGTGCCTGACCTGGACTCACACATCCTGTCAAGGGGGACGATACAAGGGAACGCCCAGGAATGGAATCCACCACATCCTGTGTAGCTGAGACCGGGGGCAACACAACCAGTGACTCCATTGTTTGCATTCTGGGGCATGATGGGATCTCGCTACTGACCCTGACTGGGCTAGAAATCCAGGGCTCCAGCAGTTCCCCTCTTAGGCCTCCAAAATCCACATCCCGATTGTCTGCTGATCAACGGTCTTTAGGGAACTAGACCCAAGCTGGGGCCTTCTTGCCAAATGATCTATGTCTGCTCACGATGATCCAAACACCATACACAAATGGATGTTATTCTTCTTTTTCCTGTTTTCTTTGAGTCGGATTCTCACTCCATCACCCAGGCTGGAGGGTGGTGGCTCGTTCCTGGCCACCACAGCCTCAGCCTGCTGGGCTCTGATGAGCCTTTCTCTGGCCTTCTGAGGAGCCAGAACGCCAGGCATGTGACACCACACATGGCTCATTTGGGATGAAAGGTAGAGACAAAGTCTCGCCTAGGTACCTAGTCAGGTCTTGGCCTGCAGGCTCAGGCCAGTAGCTGGCATTGGCCTCCCAAAGTGTTGGGATCATGATGCTGAGCCCCCAAGCACAATCTCGATCCTTCATCGAAAACAAACCAGAAGGCCTGGTACGGTGGCCCACACCTGAAATCTCAGCACTCTGGGAGACCAAGGCAGAAAGTTGGCAGGAGCCCAGGAGCTCAATGAAAGCCTGGGCCACACAGGGAGATCCCGTTCTGCACCCATCCAAACAGTGGGTCTGCGGACAATGTGCCTGGTATCCCAGCCACTCCAGAGGCTGAGGGCGGAGGGTCACCAGAGCTCATGATTTCGAGGCTGACGGTGAATGATTGTCATGTCCCCGAACCCCAGTCTGGGCCACAGAGCCAGACCCTGTCTCCATAGACATCAGAATCATACACAGATTCTCCAATGTGCATGGTATGTTCATAGGGTGACTGGCTTTAGAGCCAGAAAAAATGGGATTGGGAGAAAGAAATGTCCCTGGGTGAGGGATGTAACCCTGGTATTTCTTTGTGGGAGGTCCTCAGTGCTGAGTCAGAGCTTTGAGCTGCTTGGGGCAAATTTCTAACCTCGGAGAGGAAAGCCCGCAGGAATCCAGCGAGGGAGCCTCGGGAACTCACGAACCGAAAAGGAGGCAGCCATTGGTGGGTTTGGGGCTGAAAGGTGCCGAGCTTGGAGAACCCTCACATATGCGGGGGCAGAGCAGGAAAGGAGTGAAGGCAGTAGACTTGCAGGAGAATGGATTTCTTTCTTTCTTTCTTTCTTTCTTTCTTTCTTTCTTTCTTTCTTTCTTTCTTTCTTTCTTTCTTTCTTTCTTTCTTTCTTTCTCTGTTTTCTTTCCTCACTAAGTTGCCCAGGCTCTCAAACTGTTCAACTCGGGCCATTCTCTCGGCCTGGGCTTCCCAAACACCTGCGATCTCAGACTTTCCATTTGGTTGACATCCTGGTTGTCCTTCCTGACCTTGAACTCTGGACTGGAGGTGATCCTACCGCCGAGGCCTGCACTCAACCTAGGTTTTCTCGGTTTTGCTTGGGGTCGAGGTGGGGGCTTGCTATGGTGTCCAGCCTGGACTCAAGCTCCCGGTCTTGGGCCATCTTCATGTCTCAGCCTCCCCGAGTGCCGAGCAGACAGGCATGAGTCACCTGGGTGCAGTCATCCCCACACCCATGAATGTTTGAGAGTCACACCCTCCCATTCCCTGAAGTGGCCCCTGGGAAGAGGGAGCAGATCCAACCTGGGGAATGAGGTGGAGGGAAGGGTGGGTGCCCTGCTGGAGACACACCCCTGTGCCAGGCACTCACTCAGGGAAGGGCTCGGTGGGTGCATCTGGCTGCCCTTTCCATGGTTCCAGGTCGTCGGAAGGGAGCAGGCCTCACTGTGGGGCACCGAGAGTGGTGTGGAGGCAGGGCACGGGAGCTCATGCCTGGCATTCCAGAGCTCTGGGAGTCTGAGGCGAGAGGATGATCTGAGACCCTGGTTTCGAGACCAGTCCAGGCACCTTGGCAAGACCTCATCTCTGCAAGAAGCCAAAAAAATGAACCAACCATGGTGAAGCATGCCTGTCATTCCAACCAATCAGGAGGCTGTAGCAGGAGGATGGCCAAAGCCCAGACAATGGAGGCCACAGTGGCTGAGAGCGGGCCCTGCACTCTGACCTGGGCAACACAGTGGACTCCAACAATGATTAATAATACCAACCACCACCACAATCACAACTACAGGCCGGGTTCAGGGGAAAAGCCTGGCATCAAACCTCTTTGGAGGCCCAGGCGAGTGGATGGTCTGAGACTTCGAGTTTGACACCAGCCCAGGACACGGGCTGAGCCCTTGTCTCAGCCATCAAAAATAAATCCAAAGATTATCCGGGTGTGGTGGCGCAGGCATGTGTTTCCAGCCATTCAGGGGGCAGTGGTGAGAGGATTTCCTGGTCCCGGCAGGTAGACACCGCTGTGGCCCTGAGCGTGCCCCTGCACTTCAGTCTGGGTGACAGAGCAGGATTTAGACTCCAAATAATAATAATCACCACCACAACCACCACCACAAACCTTGCCACACAGTGTGAGGTGTCACCCTCAGTGATGAAAGCAGAAAAGTCACGTTCCGGTCTGTCATTCGAGGGAGGCCACCAGAAATGTCCATCCAGAGCATATGGCCAGGTGGCCCAGAAGGCCTGCCTCAACACTCTATACTCATGCTCCACAGCAAAGACATGTGTGAGTCACAGAACAGGCAGCCCAGAGCTAGGGAAGCCATCAGGCACAGTGCAATCAAGGTGGTCTGGCAACCCCATGACCAGCCCATGGTCCAGACGCCATGTCTGCCACCTGTCGGTGGGAGGAGGGCCCCTTTCTCTCCTGATCACTTCATCTTCCCCCGCCCATGTGGACCTTTCCCTGGGGAGCCATGGACGGCCATCTTGACGCACATAGGAGGCATCTGTTTGGTGCTGAATTCCCGTTGGACAGGCTGGGGAGTGGCTGCATGATATGGCTCTTTTGGACCTTGACATTTTGGGCACAGGAGATCCTTCTGCCTCAGTCCTGAGCAATCAGGACTTGAGGGGCCACTACGCTTGACTCAATTTTGGTGACCTCTCGGCTAGATGAGGTCTGGCCAAGTAGCCTGGGCTGGTGTCTGACCCCTGGTCTCAGGCAGGCTCCTGCCTCGGCCTCCCATGGCAATGGGCTGACAGTCGTGTGCAACAGTGACCGGCCTGGAAATGCACGTTTGATCTGTGGGGGTGAGATAACTGAACGCCCCTAGATGGAGGCCACTGCATCCTATGTAACGGGAACCATGGTCGACTGCCATGCGTGACTCCAGTGTTTGCATTACATGAAGCGACGAGGTCACGTCACGTGTCCCAGGTTGGCTTTGAAATCCCGGGCTCCAGTCATCCCCTCCTTGGCCTCCCAAAGCCACAGCCTGAATGACTGCTGATCCAATGTTTTTCAGAAACTCTGGGCCCAAGTTTGGGGCCTCCTTTACAAAGGATCTCTGTCTGTTCACGATGATCCCAACTCCATACACAAATGGATGGTCTTCTTTTTTTCCTTTTTTCCCTTTTTTCTTTGAGTCAGAGTCTCACTTTGTAGACCAGGATGGAGGGCAGAGGCTCGCTCCCGGACACCGCAGCCTGGGCATGGAGTGGTCCAGCAAGCCTTTCCTGATCCTACTGTGGAGTGAGAATGACAGCCACGCACCATCACATGTGGCTCATTTGGTATAAATCATAGAGACAAGGCCTTGCTATGGTGCCCAGGTGGGTCTTGTCCCATGGGCTCTCTTTGGCTGCTGGCCTTGGCCTTGCAAAGCACTGGGATGATAAGGCTGAGCACCAGAGCACAGCTTCGATCCTTCATTGAAAATGAAACAGAAGGCCCAGTGTGGGGCCCCATGCCTGGTATCCCAGTGCTCTGGGAGGCCGAGGCTGGAGGATGGTTGTAGCACAGTATCCCAAGGCCTGCACTGACCAAGCAGGGATACCCCATCTCTGCACCAATCCCAACAGTTGATCTGGTGTTGAGGTGACCGTCGCCCTGGCCCCTCTGGGGACTGTGGTGGGAGTATCGCTGGAGTTTGTGATTTCAAGGCTGGTGATGAATGACGTTTGTGTCCCCGGGTCCTATCCTGGGCCACAGAGCTAGACCCTGTCTCCCCAAAGCATCAGAATCATACACAGATTCTCAACTGCGTGTGGTGTGATCACAGGATGAATGAATTTAGAGCCAGGAAAAATGGAATTGGCAGGGAAGAAATGTCCCTGGGTTAGGGATGTGTCCATGGCCTTTCTTGGCTGAAGGTCCTCGTTGTTGATTCAGAGGGTTGGCCTGCCTGGGGCACATTTCTCACCTTGGAGAGGAGAGTCACCACAACCCGGCCAGGGAGCCTCAGGAATTCCCACACCAAAGCGGGGTAGCCATTGGGGGCGGGTTGGGGCTGGAAGGTGCTGAGCTTGGGGGATGCTCAAATGTGGGGGAACCAGGGGGAAAGGACTGAGGGCAAAAAGTTTGCAGGAGAATAGATTTCTTTCTTTCTTTCTTTCTTTCTTTCTTTCTTTCTTTCTTTCTTTCTTTCTTTCTTTCTTTCTTTCTTTCTTTTCTTCCCTCTCTAGGTTACCCAGGCTGC
>NW_007259098.1:2564-3028 GCF_000164805.1 Carlito syrichta | reverse complement strand
CCATGCATTCATTTAACTTAATTGGGACACTTTAAAAACATTTTTAACAAATGTTTATATAAGAAATACCAAAAGATCGGCAAGAAGGGAAGCATACAGCATTCAGAAGAGCAGGGAAACAACAGATATTGGGGGCAAATGTGGTAGATTTTCCAGGGGTGGTAACAATGTATGTTTGATGAAAGTATCAACCTAGTCTAGTATAAGGAACATTAGAGTATATTCTCGATGACGGAAAGGGGATAGCGTGATTGAAGAGGGTAGAAAGTAATGGCCAAAGAAACACTGGACAACCAGACTTCTCCGGGGTTCTTTTTTGTAGGCAGTGGCAGTGGTGGCCTCGGCGCCCCAAGCCGGCGACAGAACCTGCGCCTCACGCGACTGCACAAGCCCTTGGGGACCTGGCTGCTTACCTGCGGTTCACCTGGAGCACCGATTTGGCGGCCTGACAAGTTTGTTTCCCA
>NW_007259098.1:0-1653 GCF_000164805.1 Carlito syrichta | reverse complement strand
CTTGGCTGGTCTGCCCTCAAGGCTTCAGTGTCAGTCGTTTGCCTGCCTCTTTCTTTTCTCGAGTCATGTGGACGCTCATTTATGGCGCTTTTTGTGCCCATGGGGACAAAGGAGACGACGCTGTGCTCGGCCTGAAGTCCAGGGCACTGCGGTTCCCGGAGCACACCAAGTTCTGACTCTTCGGCTTTGCGATAGCGATGGTGAGGGCATAATTAGACGTGAATGCAAAATCTTTGCAACATGTTAAAAAATTCGGAGCCTGAAGATGAAGCTTGAGAGCCCACCTGCCTGGATTCTACTCAACTATGTGTTAGCAAAATTCTTCCCCTGTCGCAGAAACCAAGGACTCGACAGGACGCGATGACGCTGAGTACTGAAGTGGATGCATTCTTTTGGGCTGTACGGTTCTCACCTGAAGTCAGGGGAATTGTGTTCGTTTCGGCACTTTGGAGAAATCTGGTGTGTGTCTCATCTAAAGGAATGTCTTTACAGGAAAATGGACTTTTTAGGGAAAAATAAAAGGGAAAAAAAGAATTCATTAAACGTTAGTGATCACTAATTTTCTTATCTTTTCGAAACCTTTAATCAATGGGCACACTCCCTTTAATAGATAATCATTAATGCCATCTAATTTTCTTCAGACAGTTTACTTGGATGAAGAAAGAAGGAAAGTGCAGTATGAAAGTGATGCAGAGAGGCAATACAGCAGAGTCACTAGACCAGGGGGGCTGTCAACAGAGCCACTGCCACAGCGAGAGCAGCACGGAACGCTAGCCTCATTCTTGAGTGCATGACCAGAGAACTTGAATTGTTTGGTCTTGGGCTCCAGTGTATTCTCAAGACTGAAGACCTTTGCATGTACTCAGACATATATTCTTAGAGTTAAACCTGAGTGTTATGTAACTTTGCTTTATAGAATGATGTCATTTTCAGCAGAACTTTTAATTTGTATACGGCATACAGGAGCACAACCGATAACTTAATGTTATTTTCATATGCATTATCTTTTTGTGTGTATTTCTATTTTTTCAATATATTTGTTGAATTTTTATGTAAACATAAATTTATTATCTATATATATGATATGAATAGTTTTCCCACATCTGTATTGTTTTTGTTATTGTTGTTGTTTATTATGTTATTCTGACTGGAGGGTTCAATTTAATGTTGAAGAGAAGTAGTGACCACAGAAATTCCTATCACATTCTTGAATTTTAAGGGCTTTATACAGTTAATTTTAATTTCTGTTTTTATAGACTCCTTTAACACATCAGGTAATTTACCTTCTATGCTTTGTTGGGTTAGTGCTTGAATCAAGAAACAGTACTCAGTATTGAATTTGAACAAATATTGTTTCTGTGTCTAGGGCTGTGTCATTCTTCATTAACTTCTTTTGTCATAAATGCATTAATTATTTTCAGTTCTTCTCAAGTTGTCATGTCTGTGTCCTTTGGCTTATAATCTTTTATCTTACAGATGTCTAAAACATTTTTATTTTGTCTGTTGTTCTTCTCATCTTTGTTCTAAAGTGAAATAATCATTGCATCTCAAAATGAACCTCTCCTGAATATCAAAATTGTTTTTACAAACATATTTCTGGACTCAGTGTACTGTGTATTTTATTAAATATTGTCCTTGTAGGTTCTATATGCA
>NW_007259097.1:5210-6352 GCF_000164805.1 Carlito syrichta | reverse complement strand
AGGGAAGGAAAGAAAGAAAGAAAGAAAGAAAGAAAGAAAGAAAGAAAGAAAGAAAGAAAGAAAGAAAGAAAGAAAGATAGAAAGAAATTTTTCTGCAATCCTGGCCCCAGTCATTTCCCCCACCCCTCCAACATGTGAGGGTCCCCCAAGCTCAGTGCCTTCTAGCCATAACCCCACACAATGGATGCCATCACTTTGGTGTGGGTGTCCCTGAGTCTCCCTGACCGGCTTCCTGCCAGCTCTCCTCTCTAAGGTGAGAAATGTGCCGCAGGCAGGTCAACCCTCTGACTCAGCAATGAGAACCATCCACCAAGAAAGGACAGGGATACATCCTTCATCCGGGGACATTTATTCACCCCAATCGCGTTTTTTCCTGGCTCTAAAACCAGTCGCCCTGTGAGCACACAATGCAAAGTTGAGAATGTGTGTACAATTCTGATGTTTTTGGAGACAGAGTCTCACCCTGTGGCCCAGGCTGGGGTCCAGGGACACGACTGTCATTCACTGCAAACCTCAAAATTACAGGCTCTGGTAATCCTCCTGCCTCAGCCTCTGGAGTGGCCAAGATGGCGGGCACCTCAACCCCAGACCACCTGATTGGATGGGTTCAGAGACAGAAACTTCCTGTGTGTCCTGGGCTGGCCTTGGGCTTCTGGTCTCCAGCCGTCCTCCCACCTCAACCTCCCAGAGCACTGGGATTCCAGTCGTGGTCTGCCACACCAAGTCTTCTGGTTTGTTTTTGATGAAGGATTGAGCCTGTGCTTGGGGGCTCAGCCTCGTTATCCCAGTGCTTTTGGAGGGTGAGGGCAACTCCCAGCACAAGCCCAAGGTCCAATTGCCCCCTGGGCAACCTGGGGAGACCTTGGTTTTACCGTCCATCCCAAATAAGCCTGGTGGGGTGGCATGGGCTTGTCATTCCAGCTTCTCTGAAGGCTGGGGAAAGGCTCACTGTAGCCTGGCCTGCCTAAGCAGTGGTGGCCTGGAGCAAGGCCCCACCCTCCAGCCTGGGCGACGGAGAGAGATTCCAACTCAAAGAAAAAAAAAGGTAAAAAAAGAGCATCTATTTGTGATGGAATTGGGATCATCATGAGCAGACAGAGATCATTTGGGAAGGAGGCCCTGCCTTGGGTCTAGAGTTCCTG
>NW_007259097.1:2788-3649 GCF_000164805.1 Carlito syrichta | reverse complement strand
CCCCAAGCAAAACGAAGAAAACCTTGAGTGAGGGCAGGCCTCAGGGGAGGCCAGAGTTCAAGACCAGGCAGGAAGACCAGGACGTGGACCAAATTGAAAGGCTGTAATTGCAGCAGTTTTGGAGGCCCAGGCTGAGAGAACAGTCCAAGTTGGGTAGTTTGAGAGCATCCTGGGCAACCTAATGAGTAAAGAAAAGAAAGAAAGAGGAAGGAAGGAAAGAAAGAAAGAAAGAAAGAAAGAAAGAAAGAAAGAAAGAAAGAAAGAAAGAAAGAAAGAAAGAAAGAAAGAAAGAACGAAATCCATTCTTTTGCAAACATATTGCCCCAGACCTTCTCCCCCATCTCTCCCACATGTGAGGGTTCCCCAGCTTGGCACCTTGCAGCCCAACCCAGACCAATGCCTGCTCCCACTTTACTGTGGGAGTTCCCAAGGCTACCTGACCACATTCCTACCAACTCTCCTCTCCAAGGTGAGAAATGTGCTGCAGCCAGGCTACCTGCCCACTCAGCAATGAGGACCTTCTGCCAAGAAAGGCCAGGGCCACATTCCTCACATGGGAACCATTCTTTCCCCCAGTCCCATTTTTCCTGGCTCAAAAGTCAGTCGCCCTGTGAACACAGTGTGCACAGCTGAGAATCACTGTACAATCCTGATATTTTGGAGACAGGGTCTGGCTCTGTGGCCCAGGCAGGGACCCGGGGACACGACTGTCATTCCCTATTCATCTCAAAATTGCAGACTCTGGTGATCCATCCACCTCAGTCTCTGGAGTGGGCAGGATAATGGGTGCCTCAACCCCAGATCCCCTGTTTGGGTGGGTGCAGAGATGGGGTCTACCTGCATGGCTAGTGCTGACCTTGG
>NW_007259097.1:0-1129 GCF_000164805.1 Carlito syrichta | reverse complement strand
GCCCCACCATGAGGCCCTCTCCGTCTGACGACCTGGGATCATGGAGAGGGCAATCCAGAGTCACCCGCAAGACCTCCTGGATGGGAGGGCATGGAGCATGGGTGTGTTGTGTCTTCACCTCGGCTGCCTGCCCCTACTCCCCCCTTGTTCACCAGGGTGGACCCGCTCACTTCTTCCAGTGGCTGCCTTGGGAAAAGGAAGGGCTTGACTCTCAAAACTTCAGGTGGCAGGGACGGCTGGGAGATTCATGCCTGTCTCCTTGGCACTCAGGAGGCCAAGACAGGAATATGTCCGAAGCCAGGAGTTCCAGACCAGGCTGGATACCATAGCAAGCCCACACCTCGACCCCAAGAAAAACCCAGAAAACCATGGTTTTGGGCAGGCCCCGGCAGGAGGATCGCCTCTGGCCCAGTATTCAAGACCAGGCAGGAGACCAGAATAACCATCAAATGGAAAGCCTGTGATCACAGAAGTTTGGTAGGTCCAGGACGAGAGGAAGGCCTGAGTTGGGCGGTTTGAGTGCATCCTAGGCAGCCTAATGAGGAAAGAAAAAGAAAGAAAGAAAGAAAGAAAGAAAGAAAGAAAGAAAGAAAGAAAGAAAGAAAGAAAGAAAGAAAGAAAGAAAGACAGGAAGGAAGGAAGGAAGGAGGAAGGAAGGAAGGAAGGAAGGAAGGAAGGAAGGAAGGAAGGAAGGAAAGAAAGAAAGAAAGAAAGAAAGAAAGAAAGAAAGAAAGAAATCCATTCTCCTGCAAACCTTCTGCCCTCAGTTTTTACTCCCCGTTCCCCCATATGGCAAGGTCCCTCAAGCTCTGCACCTTCCATCCCCAAACACCCCAATGGCTGCCCCCCAATTTTGCTGCAGGAGTTCCTAAGGTTCCCTGCCCGGGTTCCTGCCAACTCACCTCTCAAAGGTGTGAAATGTGCCCCAGGCAGGCTGACCCTCTGACTCTGCAATGAGGACGTCACCCAAGAACGGCCAGGGGCAGATTCCTCACCCAGGGACATTTCTTTCCTCCCAATCCCATTTTTAGAAGCTCTAACGCCAGTCACCCTCTGAACACACCCTGTGCAGTTGATAATCTGTATACGATTCTGATGTTTTTAGGGACAGGGTCTGGCTATATGGCCC
>NW_007259096.1:1877-8265 GCF_000164805.1 Carlito syrichta | reverse complement strand
TGCTTTCTGCTTTAGCTGATCTGTCATAAAAGTGTCTGATTTTTATATTATGAGTTCAGTGAAAACCCACGCTATAAATGTTAACTTACAGTTTTAACTTTTAAATTAAGTAAAAACCTTAACGTTAATCTTTATCCTAAGTCAGTGAAAACAGTGTTATATATCACCTACACAACTCCTAGATAACTGTTAGAACTTATAATGAATTCATAATGAACTTACTATAAACTTGTGCTTCTAAAACACCTTATGGCTGAACACTGAACTGCATAATTCTAAATCAAATAAGGAGTGAATATACTTATATCATTTTTTACTTCAGCAATATCTAGTAACTTATAATCAAGTGAAAGAAAGCATTCTTGATGTGCTTCAGAGTTTAACCCTTGCATATGTTAGAAAAGGCCAAGTGGTTTAGTGGGAAAATGGAAAAATAAACGATGACATTTCCAGATTAGCTGTGATTCTTCGCATAAACATGCCATCTTCTTCCATGACTGCACAGAATTTCTTCAGCTGAATCAACAGCAAAGATGGAAGACAGAAGGGCCTCAGCTGCCCAGATTCGCTTTGCAGCCAGGGGTCCTCAGCGCACCTGGACTTTGTCAATCAGGCGGGCCTCCAAGGCTGGCTCCCAACAGTGGGGGATGCCCCTCATCCACCTGGCTCTATGTTCATGTAAATGTCTTGTGATTTATTTGAGATTGCCCTTCTTCTTACTCCAGGAAACACCTGGTGGGTGAGGGATGCCCCTCATTCACCTGGTCTTGGGTTCATGTAAAGGTTTTGTGATTTAATTGGGATTGTTCTTCCTCATGCCTGAGAAAACACCTGGTAGGTGGAGGGCGCCCCTCCTGCACCTGACTTTGTGTTCACGTGAAAGACTTGTAAGACTGCCTGTGTAAAATTTGGGGATAAATACACACTGTAAACTCCCAATAAATGGCTTCTGCACTAGACAGAGTCCAGCTTCTTTCTTTCTCCCCAGTCTCTATCTTTCTTTTAATATCTATCCCTATGAATCAACAATGCTATCACACCTTCCAAGGGACCACCTAAATCTCTTTTCAGGGGCTGGACCCCCAAAATGCGGTATACAGTTCTGTGTTTCTATAATAGATCACTCAGTATTATAGACTCTAAGTTCATCCAAGTAGCTGCAAAGTTCATAATTTTGTCCTTTTATGGCTGCTTAATATTTCATAGAGTATATGTACCATATTTTAAAAAAATCCAGTCCTCTTTCGATGGGCAGCACAGTTGGTTCCATGTCTTTGCTATTGTAAATAATGATGAAATAAACATGTGTTTTGAGGTATCTTTTTCATAGAGTGATCTTAAGATCAAAGCTATTTTTACAATGTACATCTAGTAGGGGAAAAAGAGAAACTCTAGAAAAATTTAAATTATTTCAAGACTGTTATTTGGTTTTGAACAATGAAGTAGTTCTTCATAAAAACAGAGAACGCACAGATCCTGAATCCCTAGCAAAGGGAAAGAAAATGACGATGCATTCATGATGAGCCCCACTTAAAAGGGAAGAAATCTTAAAAACACATGGCCAGGTATTATGCAAATGGTACATGCTAGTGCCCAGGTATAATGGAAAGCCTCCACCAATAAAATGCCACAAAATATGAATAAAAAACACTACCACACTAACTATAAGGCAACACCTTCCTTGCACTTCTGAATAATAAGCACTTCAGAAAAAGAAAGACTAAACGTAGGAAGTTTTGCATTGAGTAGGACTGATTCATAACCAAGAAATCTGTTTCTTTAAAATAATAACACCATAGATGAATGTACCAGTTGATTTGAATATTAACATATTGATATTAAGATAACTGATTTCTATAATGAAAACAATGGAAGGAAGGTCTGTTTACTTAATCTAGAAATATAATATTTTCTATCACTTTTCTTATTAAACTAAAAAACATAAACTGGCAGAACACTAATTGATTGAGTCAAGACTATTAATTTAGTAAGATGAAAAAGAATTTTATTGGGATGAAAATAAATGTATGCTGTTCAGCACAAATGCAAGATACAATTTGACACAGAATAAACCCTTTTGTGCCTTGTACACTATGAGTTAATCAACAAAATATGTTGAAAAATATGATAAAAATATATGAGAAGAAACAATTATTATAACACAAGGGTTGTACCCACTCCCTTTGCTTGTCCAGGCTTTCATTCCTTCACCCTTCTCTACCCCAATTTTTGCAGAATTTCTCCATTTGAAGTTTATGTATTTATGTGTTGGATGCAGTCCTCAGACCTGGTATCCCTCGGAGGACTTTTAAAAAATCAACATCAACTATTTATTTAACAGTTAATCTCTGAAGTTGGGGACCATGCATAATATTTTTAAGAACCTTTCAAGTAGTTAAAATTTGGGTTGATAGCTTCTATCGAGAACTCAAACAACAAAATGAATGCTGCTTCTAAACCAAGAAGAAATGAATCTGTGAAAGGCATTCTGACAATCTCAGAATTTCCAGAAATATTTTATTCTGATTACTATTATTGAAAAGATAATATATTTGTGAAAAGATAAAAAATAGACTCATTATTGCTTGGTGCTAATATCTATGTGTTAATTATCAGAAACATGAAATCAGGATTCAACCAAGAATTGTGGACTACTATTTTATAAAAACAAGAGGACATATATAAAATGTAGATAAAATTTGCTCTGTAGCATTCTATAGAATAAATGTTCTTATTAAAAGTATACTAATCCTGTTGTGAGACAACTAAATCCTCTGTGAATCTCCAAAACAAAAATTCTAAATCACTTTTAGAGGTTAATTCAGGAATGGTATGTTGTAAGAAAAAAGAAAGGAGCACCAAATACTCACATTCTAGCCATTCTACATGGACGTTACCCTATTGATTAATTGCAGTTCAAAGGTGAATATAACGTAAAGAAAAAGTTGCTGCCTCTGGAATGATGGCCTTGCATTAAGATTCAGTGAACAACTTAATTTAAACAACTAGTTTGATTGCATATGCCATTATAGAAAAAATAAAAGACAGAACAATATACTAATTGGATGACTAATAGTGGATTTTTGGTGTCATGTAGAAATAGATTTAGGCAATACAAATTAAGCTATGGTATGAAGGAAAAGTTGAAACAACATGATGTTGGCATATAGAAATCCATATATCGTTTTTCACAAAATTTTTATCATCTGAAACTATTTTAAGTCTAGGGAAGAAATACCTTTGAATTTTTCTTAAATTTCACTTCAAGAGTGAAGTCAAGCATTTTAACCTTCTTGTCACAAACACCACCCAAGCATTCCAGAGATTTTTTTCTACATACTTATAATAAAAATTACTCTTTATTACCCATGTATTTTAACCTACCTTAGCTGAATACCATAGGATTTTCTTCTATTGTCTCTACTTTCAATAATTAAAGCACATCAATTTTCCCAGGACTATTTCCATAGGTGGCAATGCAGTCTCACCTCCACCTGGCTATTTTTCTCTTTTCAACGGAATCCAATGAGTGGTGTCCTTAGAAGAAAAGGAAGATTTGAGTATGGAGACAGGCACAGGGGAGAGCAAATGTGATGGCACAGGCAGAAACATAGAGAAGGCCACGTGTGGACAGAGGCAGAGATGGGAGTGATTCATCACAACCAAGATGCATCAAGGATTGCTGGCAACCACTGGAGGCTAGGAGAGAGACAAGGAACAGATTCTCCCTCAGAGCCTCCACAAGAAACCTTTTCAGGGTCACGAAAGCATGGCTTCCCCGAGCTCAGAGGTTTGCCCACACTACAGTGTGTTTAGAGTGCAAACCATTGAGTCTAAGAAAGTTATTCTAGATTCTTAAGGTTTCATGTTGTTTGCCCTATTGGGTTTTGGATTTGCCCGGTATCTGCCACTCCTCTCTTCTTTCCTGTTTTTCCTTTTTTAGAATGGGAATGTCTCTTCTATTCCTGTCCCATCATGGTATTTTGGAAACACACAACATGTTTAATTTTATAGGTTCACAGTCGGAGAGTAATTTGTCTCAGGATGAATCTTACTATGAATCTGATTTAGATGAGACTAGGGACTTCAATATAAGGTAATGCAAGAACAAGTTAAGACTTTTGGGTGATTAGGATAAAATGTTTGTGTTTTATATGTGAGAAGGGGAAGACTTTGGCATAACCGGGAGTGGAATTCTCGGGATTAATTGTGTCCCCCCAAAATTCATTATGTCAAAATTAATTCCCAATGCTATAATATTAAGAGGTTGGGCCTTTCAGCAACTTCATAAATGGCATTAGTGCCTTTATAAAAAGAGGCCCAAGAGTGGAAATCTCCCTTCAACACAGACAATATTACAATTTTTGGTTTTTACATTTTTGTGTATATTTTTACACTTAAGAGGAGAAAACTAATCCAGTATATATTTTCCCAATTACCAACCATTGCTCTTATATCCTTGCTGACATGCCTCATTCTCCTCAGGTATAACTTATTTGCAGCCTGAGGAACTTCCTTGCTCACCCTTCCACCTGGTATTCCCCACTAATCTACAGAGAATACATTCTATGACCCTCAGCAAGTGCTTGAAACCTCAGATAATATGATATCCTTTGACAGCATGAGGCACAACAGCAAAGCTATCACAAATTTTTCCATCTCCACAATTTCACAGATACAAGGTTTGCTCTTACCCTAGGTCTCAGAAATCTTGGCACCTGTTTTTTTTGGTCTTAGTAAATCAAGAACACTCAATTTTTTTTCCATAAAGGAAGCACTTCTCGATTCTTCTTTGGCATATCCAAGTTGCTGGCATCACTCTTCTTGAAATTCGGGGCCAGCATGAAATTAAGTTCAGGTTATGTGAACACAAGCACTGCAAAACCATGACAGTCTAACTGATAAAAGAGATGGCCAGTAAGCAACTAATAGGCAGCCAGCATGATCAACGTGGGAATGCTGGACCCAGTAATGAATCAAGTCCCTGGTGGAAAAGTTCGTCTCATTACTCAGAAGGGCGTGCAACTTAAACCTCAAACTGTGGAAAGCGAAACCGTGGATACAGGGAACTATTGTTTGTGTAACAACATAGGAAGGTGCAGGGAGAAGCCACCATGTATGAGGAACATATTGACACCACACATGGAATCTGGCATCACCAGATGATCTTGTACTTCCCAGCATCTGGAACCATGAGAAATGCATGTTTATTGTTCATATGGCACCCAGTTTATAATATTTTTGTTACGCTAACTTAATAGACTAAGAAGGTTGGCATGCCACATAATTTCTCACACTTTAAACCATCAGTAATCAATATAAATTGTATATTTGGTCAGCACAGAACTAGGCCTTTTTAAAAATCAAAACTGACAAATTCTCTCCTTTATTTGATATGCTTAGGCTATCTACATTTAATATAATTACTAACAGCTTTTAATTTAGGACTTTTGTTCTGTTATGTTTCTGTTTACCCTGAGTAATTTCTATTCTTTCTTTTCTTTTCCTGTCTTTTAAAAACTATTAGAAAGTATTTTAGTGAAGAAGATATATGGGCAGCCAACAGACACATGAAAAAGTGCCCGGCCTCACTAATCATCAGAGAAATTCAATCAAAACCACATTGAGATACCACCTAACCCCAGTAAGAATGGCCATCATTAGTAAAACAAACACCTACAGATGCTGGCGAGGATGTGGAGAAAAGGGAATGCTTCTACTCTGCTGGTGGGAATGCAAATTAGTTCAACCTCTATGGAACACGGTGTGGTGACTTCTAAAAGAACTAGACATTGACCTTTCATATGACCCAGAAATCCCCCTACCGAGAATATGCCTGGAGTAACTTAATTATTCTACAGAAAAGATACCTGCACATGTATGTTTGTTGCAGCACTATTCACAATAGCAACAATATTGAACCAAACTTGCTGCCGATTGAAACTGGACTGGATAAAAAAATGTAGTACATATACACAGTGGAATATTACACAGCCATAAACAAGAACAAACATATGGACTTCACAGCAACTTGGATGGATTTAGAGTTTATACTACTCAGTGATCTATCACAGAAGCAAAGAACAGAGTACCACATGTGCTCACTCATAGTGGACCCTGAACAATGATCTTAATGCTAGAAAAAAGGGATTGGCAGTAGTGGGACACTGCTGGGGTTGGGGGGATGGCAAAACACCAATAAGGGTAACTGATCTCAGACCAGGCAAAGTGGGGTCCACAGGGAGGCCCAAACCTTACCTGTATGATGTCCACTTGTATACTGAACCCTAAATTGAACCACACATCTTTAAAATAAAATATAAAAAATTAAATTACATTATGTTAAAAAATAAAGTGTTTTAGTTTGTTCATTGTAATTTTTTCATTT
>NW_007259096.1:0-760 GCF_000164805.1 Carlito syrichta | reverse complement strand
GTTGATGAGTAGAGGATACATAGTTGAAAGTATTTTCATTTAAATATAGTTGCATGTAGCTTAACCACAAGGCTACCTTATGGGAAACGCATTGTTAGGTGATCTCATCATCGGGCAAACAACACAGAGCCTACTTATTCAAACCTAGATAGTAGAGCCTACTACACAACCAGGCTATATGGTACAGCATCTTGGTTCCAGGGTGCAAACCTGAACAGCATGTTACTACACCAAAACACTGCAGGCAATGGGAACATGATGCTAAGTATTTGTGTATCTAAACATACTTTAACATAGAAAAGTAAAAATACAGTAAAAATATGCTATAAAAGATTAGAAATGGTACAGTAGTAGAGAGTACTTACTATGAATGAAAATTTCAGGACTGGAAGTTGCTCTCAATGAGTCAGTGAGTGAGTCATGAATGAAGGCCTAGGATATTATTGACACCACTGTAGAGTTTATAAACGCCATACTTAGAGTATTCTAAATTTATAAAACATGCTATTCTTTCTTCAATAATAAATGAACTTTAGCTTACTGCTAGTTTTCACTTTATAATTTCCTAAATTTTCTATGCTTATAAGAGTACTTAGCTTATACTAGTACTTATCTTAAACCACAAACACATTGTACAGCTATTCAAAAGCATTTTCTCCCTTTATATCCCTATTCTAAATGCTTTTCTCTCTTTTTATTTTTTAAACTTTTTGCTAAAAACTATGTGCAAATACAGACATTAGCCTATGCCTGCACAGGG
>NW_007259095.1:0-5307 GCF_000164805.1 Carlito syrichta | reverse complement strand
TTTTCAGTTGCCAAATGTTTAGTACGTATTTTTAAAGGAAAACAGGAATCATAGAATCCACGTCCCTAGGAAACTGCTGGGCATCTGTCTTTTGACATACTGAGTTTGGAATCCACATCGACAGGAAAAATCTGGTTGTCTTACTGAGAACGGAAAGGAAATCCGGTTCTAGGATTTCTCATTTTCCAGAATCTACAGGGCCTCCTGATAAGGTTTAATCAGCAATGTGGGCTTCTGGATACCTACATTTTCAGAACTACTTGCTCCGTGGATATGCTAAATCTGTCATTACAGATCCTCAGGAATATTCTGGTCCTCTTGTTAGTTGTAATCAACGCTCTGTACCTACAAATACTTTTGTTTCCTAGGAACATCAACGACCATAATCATATTCCCCAGAATCAAAAGGTATATTGGTACAAAATTCATTGATTCTGGTGACCTCAAATTACAGAAAATTCTTCTGGGAGGGCAGGTCGGAATTGGGATTTTGGGTTTGGAAGATTCCACATTTTGGGGAGGCCTTGTGAAGGGGAACCAGGAATCTTGGATTCCAGTTCCCAAAAAACATTATGGACGTCTTTCTCTTGATATCCAAAAACCTGGAATTCTCCATCACCAGGAACAGTCTCGTCATCCTGAAGAGTGAAGCAGAAAGCTGGGTAATGGAGGTCGTCATATACCGGAAACTACACGTCATATTGCTAAGGAAGAATAAGGAATCTTCCTTATATGAGTCCTCAATTCCAAAACTACAGGCCGTCTTTCTATGAGGTAACCACGAATCACGTTTTTGAAGTAGGAATCTGGGTAATGGGAGTCCTCACATACAGGAAACTTCACTGCCTATTGCTAAGTAAGAATAAGCAATCTGCGTTACTCGTGTCCTCAATCCCAAAAAAACTTCAGGTTGTCTTGCTATGGGCTAAACACGAATCAAGGTGTTTTCGAGTATGAATCTGGGAAATGGCGTCCTTTTTTACAGGCAACTACATGACCTGTTCCTAAGAAAGAATAAGGAATCCGAGTTACACGAGGCCTCAATCCCAAACATCTGCAGAGCATCTTGTAATGTGCTAAAAAGGAATCAGAATTTCGAAGCAGGATGTATCTAATGAGAGTCCCAATATACAGGAAAATACACAGCCCCTTGCCAAGGAAGAAAAAGAATCCAGGTTATGGCATACCTCAGTCAGGAAATCAAAAGGCCATCTACTGTGCTCTAAAAAAGAATCAAGGTTTTGAAGCTGGGACATAGGTAATAGCAGTCCTCATATGCAGAATGTCTATGATCTCTAGCTAAGGAGAACTCAGAAACCTCTTTTACATGGTTCCTCTGACACAATATCTGCATGACATCTTGTTAATGGCAAAATAAGAATCAGGGTTTCCAAACGGGATTGGGGAAAGGGAGTCCTCACATACAGAACATTACATGGCCCCTCACTAAGGAAGAATAAGGAATCTGTGATACACTAGTCCACAATCCAAAAATTCTCAGGGTGTCTTGCTGCGGAATAAACAAGAATCAAGGCTTCGAGCTCGTCTCATATTTCGGAGATATTTGGCTTGTGGGTGTTATGAATCAGTCATTTCAGGACTCCAGCAACATTCTAGTCCTCTTGAGAGTTGTAATCGGGTATCTGGTAGTACAAGTCCCTTAGGTTCCTCGGGACAATTAAAGCCAGTTTCCTGGAAAAAAAGTATTTTCTTACCGTATTTGGATGTAACTTCGGTCTTAAAATGAATTTGGTAATCCTTAAATGTCCGTTTGTACTTTATTTGTAAAGTGGCCGAGGGTTTTGCAGTTCCCAAATTTTAGTACGATTTATTAAAATGTAACCAGGATTCAGGGAATCCACGTCCTAGGAAATGTCTGGGCATCTGTATTTTTAAATACAAAGTTGTGGAATTGACATGGACAGGAAAATCAGGGAATCTTGCTGAGAACCGAAAGGTAATCCAGAATTGGAGTTCTCAATCGCGTAAATCTACAAGGTCTCTTATTAAGGTTTAATCAGCAATCTGGACGTCTATTTCCCCAAATTTTTAGTGTGTCCTTTGAAAAGGGACCCGAATCTTGGGTTCCAATTCCTCAAGAACATTATGGGAGTCTTTCTCTTGATATCCAAGCAACTGGAATTCTACGTCACCAGGAATTATCTTGGCGTCTTGCTGAGAATGGAGCAGGAATTTCAGGTATGGAAGTCCTCATACACAGAACACTACAAGACCTGTTGCTACGGAACAATAAGGAATCTTACTTACATGAGTCCTCCATCCCAAAAAACTACAGAGCGTCTTGCAAAGAGATAAGCACCATTCAGGTTTTGGGAGTAGGAATCTGGATAATGGTAGTCATCATAAACAGAAAACTGCACTCTTTGTTGCTAAAGGAGTATAACAAATCTGGCTTACACGTGTACTCCATCCCAATAAAAACTTCAGGGTGTCTTCTTAGAGCAAACCACGAATTTTGGTTTTTGAAGCATAAACTTGGGAAATGAAATCCTCATATTCAGGCAACTGCACTGACTTTTCCTAAGAAAGAATAAGGAATGTGGGTGATATATTTTCTCAATCCCCAAAAAAGTACACGGTGTGTTCCTAAGATCTATACAAGACTCAAGCTTTCGACGCCAGTCCCTGTGAACAGGAGTACTCATACACAGGCAACAGCACGGCTGTCGCGAAAAATAAGGAATCTGGGTTATAGGAGTCCTCAGTCCTGAACATCTACAGGGCATCTTGCTGACGGCTAAAGAAGAATCAGGGATTCGAGGCCTTAATGTGTGTAATAGCAATCCTCATATACAGGAAACTACATGGCCTCTTGCTAAGAAAAAATAAGAAATCTGTTTTCCACGGTTCCTCCACCAAAAAATCTACATGGCGTCTTACTAAGGGCTAATTAAATGTAAGGGTTTTGAAACAGGAATCTAGGGAAAGAGAGTCCTCACATACAGGACACTACACGACTTCCAACTCATTACGAATAAAGAATCTTTATTGTACGCATCATCAATCAAAAACTTCCCAGGGTGTCTGCTATTGGACAAACAAGAAACAGAGCTTCGAGCTCCCAAATGTTTTAGAGAAATTTAGAATGCGGATATTATGAATCAGTCATTTAGGAGTCCAGCAACCTTCTGGTATTCTTAAAAGTTGTAAATGGGTATTCGGCACTTCAAGTTCGTAAGGTTCCTCGAAACAACTAAGGCCAGATTCCAGGACAAAAAGAATCTTCTTGCCTTATTTGGATGTAACTCTGGTCCTAAGGTAAATCTTGGAAACCTTCCCCTTCTGTGTCTCTTTTTATTTTGAGAAGGTACAAGGGTTTTGCACTTGCCAAATGTTTACTACGTACTTTTAATGGTAACCAGGTATCATGGAATCCACGTCCCTAGAAAACTTCCGAGTATCTCTCTTTTGATATATTGAATTTGGAATCCACATCGACAGGAAAAATCAGGGCATCTTACTGAGAATGAAAAGGAAATCCGTTTCTAGGAGTTCTCATTTCCTGGAATGAGAATAGGGCCTATTGATAAGGTTTAATCAGCAATATGGGCATCTGGGTCACTACATTTTCAGAGCCAGTTGTCCCATTGATACACTACATCTGTCAGTAAAGATCCTCAGGATATTTCTGGTCCTCTTGTTAGTTGTAATCAAGATCTGGCCATTGAAGTCCTTTTGCTTCCTCGGAAAATTTACGACCATAATCATATTCCCCAGAATCAAAGGTATATTTTCACAGAATTCCTCGATTCAGGTGACCTCAAATTATGAAAATTCTTGTGGGTGGGCAGGTAGGAATTGTTATGTTGGGTTTGGAAGATTCCACATTTTGCGGACGTCTTTTGAAGGGGAACCAGCAATCTTGGATTCTAGTTCCCAAAGAACATTATGGACGTCTTTCTCTTGATATCAAAAAAACTGGAATTCTGGGTCTCCAGGAACCATCTCGGTATCCTGCAGAGTGAAGCAGGAAGCTGGGTAATGGAGGTCGTCTTATAAAGGAAACTACATGTCATATTGCTAAGGACGTATAAAGAATCTTCCTTATATGAGTCCTCAATCCCAAAAAATACAGGCCATAACCTAAGAGGTAACCACAAATCAGGTTTTGAAGTAGGAATCTGGGTAATGGGAATACTCACATACAGGAAACTTCACTGCCTATTGCTAAGGAAGAATAAGGAATCTGCATTACTCGGGTCCTCAATCTGAAAAAAAATTCAGGTCGTCTTGCTATGGGCTAAACACGAATCATGGTGTTTTCGAGTATGAATCTGGTAAATGGAGTCCTTATTTACAGGCAACTCTATGAAGTGTTGCCAAGAAAGAATAAGGAATCTGGGTTACATGAGTCCTCAATCCCAAAAATCTACAGAACATCCTGGAAAGTGCTAAAAAGAAATCAGAGTTTTGAAGCAGGATGTATCTAATGAGAGTCCTATTATACAGGAGAATACACAGCACCTTGCCAAGGAAGAAAAAGAATCGGTGTTATAGCAGTCCTCAGTCCTAAAAATCAACAGGCCATCTACTGTGGGCTAAAAAAGAATCAGGGTTTAGAAGCTGAAGCATAGGTAATAGCAGTCCTCATATACAGGAAACTACATGGCCTCTTGCTAAGAAAAAGAAGAAATCTCTTTTCCACGGGTTCATCTATCAAAAATATCTACATGACGTCTTACTGAGGGCTAAAAAAGAATCAGGGTTTTGAAACAGGAATCTAGGGAAAGAGAGTCCACACATAGAGGACTCTACATGGCCTCCAACTAAGTACGAATACAGAATCTTTGCTGTACGTGTCCCCAATCCAAAAAATTCCCAAGGTGTCTGCTACGCGACAAACATGAAGCAGAGCTTTGAACTCCCCAAATGTTTTGGAGCAATTTAGCATGCGGATATTATGAATCGGTCATTTCAGGACTCCAGCAACATTCTTGTCCTCTTAAAAGTTGTAAACGGGTATTGGGCACTCTAAGTCCGTTAGGTTCCTCAGAACAAACTAGGCCGGATTCCAGGAAAAAAAGAATCTTCTTGCCATATGTGGATGTACCTCTGTTATTAAGGTGAACCCTGTAATCCTTCCCCTTTCGTGTCTCTTTTTATTTTGACACAGCACAAGGGTTTTGCAGTTGCCAAAAGTTTAGTTCGTATTTTTAAAGGTACAGAGGAATCATAGAATCCACGTCCCTAGGCAACTGCTGGGCATCTGTCCTTTGATATACTGAGTTTGGAATCCACATCGACAGGAAAAATCTGGTCATCTTACTGAGAACGAAAAGGAAATCG
>NW_007259094.1:0-7671 GCF_000164805.1 Carlito syrichta | reverse complement strand
CCTTAATTGTTCTGAGGAACCTAACGGACTTGGAGTTCTCATTACCATTCACAACTTATAAGAGGACCAGAGTGTTGCTGGAGTCCTGAAATGACCGATTCATAATATCGGAATGCTAAATTGCTCTGAAACATTTGGGAAGCTCGAAGATCTGTTTCTTGTTTGTCCCATAGCGGACAACCTGGAAATTTTTTTGGATTGAGGGCGTGTACAACAATGATTCTTTATTTGTACTTAGTTGGAGGACATGCAGTGTCCTATATGTGAGGACTCTCTTTCCCTTGATTCCTGTTTTGAAATCCTGATTCTTGTTTACCCCTTAGTAAGAAATCATGTAGATTTTTTGATAGAGGAACCGTGGAAAACAGATTTCTTCTCTTTTATTAGCAAGAGGCCATGTAATTTCCTGTATATGAGGATTGATATTATCCCCATTCATGCCTCGAATCCCTCATTCTTCTTTAGGCGTCTGCAAGATGCCCTGTAGATTTTCAGGACTGAGGACTCATATAACTCAGATTCCTTATTTTTAGTAAGAGTCATCAATTTACCTGTATATGAATACTCCTGTTCACAGGTACATGCGTCAAAATCTTGATTCTTGTTTAGATCATAGGATGACGCCATATAATTTTTTAAAAATTGAGAAAACCTGTCTCCCACAGTCTTTATACTTTCTTAGGAAAAGTCAGTTCATTTGCCAGTTTAGGAAGATTTCATTTCCCTAGTTTATGCTTCAAAACCTTAATTCGTGTTTAGCCCTTAGCAAGAAATACTGAAGTTTTATTGGGATGGAGGACACGTGTAAACCAGATTCCTTATTCTCTTTAGCAACAGACAGTGCAGTTTCCTGTATATTAAGACTCCCATTATCCAGATTTCTACTCCCAAAACCTGAATTGTGGTTATCTCTTAGCAAGACGGTTTATAATTTTTTGGGATGGAGGCCGCGTTTTACCAAGATTCCTTATTCTTCCGTAGCAACATGTCGTGTAGTGTTCTGTATATTAGGACTCCATTACTGAAATTCCTGCTTCATTCTCAGCAAGACGCCAAGATATTTCCTGGTGACCTAGAATTCCAGTTAATTGGATATCAAGAGAAAGACTCCCATAAAGTTGTTGAGGAATTGGAACCCAAGATTTCAGGTCCCCTTTGAAAAGACACACTAAAAATGTGGCGACGTAGAAGCCCAGATTGCTGATTAAACCTTATCAAGAGGCTTTGAGGATTTAGGCGATTGAGAACTCCAAGAACCGGATTCCCTTTCCGTTCTCAGCAAGATGCCCTGAATTTCCCTATCCATGTGTATGTTAAAACTTTGTGTACACAAATGCAGATGCCCAGGTGTTTCCTATGGACGTGGAATTCATGTATCCTGGTTACATTTTAATAATTCGTACTAAATATTTGGCAACTGCAAAACCGTCGGCTCCTCTACAAATAAAGTACAAACGGAAATTTAAGGATTACCAATTTCATCTTAAGACCAAAGTTACATCCAAATACGGATATATGATACTTTTTTCCGGGAATCTGGCCTTAATTGTCCCGAAGAACTTAAAGGATTTGTACTACCAGATACCCGATTACAACTCTCAAAAAAACCAGAATGTAGCTGGAGTCCTGAAATGACTGATTCATAATACCCACAAACTAAATATCTCTGAAACATGAGACGAGCTCGAAGCCTTGATTCTTGTTTATACGGCAGCAAGGCACCCTAAGAAGTTTTCGAATTGTGGACTAGTGTATGACAGATTCCTTTTTCTTCTTTACCGAGGGGCGGTGTAATGTCCTGTATATGAGGACTCCCTTTCCCCAGAATACTGTTTGAAACTATTTGGAAACCCTGATTCTTGTTTTGCCATTAGCAACTTGTCATGTAGATATTGTGACGTAGGAACCATGTAAAAGAGGTTTCTTCATTCTTCTTAACTAGAGATCATGTAGATTCTGCATATGAGGACTTCTATTACCTATGTTCCAGCTTCTAAACCCTGACTCTTGTTTAGCCCAAAAGTGTTGGCCTGTTTATTTTAAGGACAGAGGACTGTTATAACCCCGATTATTTTTCTTCCTTGACAAGGGGCTGTGTATTTTTCTGTATATTAAGACTCTCAATAGATACATCCTGCTTCAAAACTCTGATTCTTTTTAGATCTTTCCAAGATGGTCTGTGGAATTTTGTGATTGAGGACTCGTGTAATCCAGATTCCTTATTCTTTCTTAGCAAAAGGTCATATAGTTGCTTTTAAATAAAGACTCCATTATCCAGATTCATTCTCGAAAACACCATGATTCATGTTTAGCTCATAGCTAGATGACCTTAAGCTTTTTTGGGATTGAAGTGCCGAGAAATGCAGATTCCTTATTCTTACTCAGCAATAGGCAGTGAAGTTTCCTTTATGTGAGGACTCCCATTACCCAGATCCCTACTTCAAAAACTTGATTCGTGGTTACGTCTTAGGAAGGTGGTCAGTAGTTTCGGGATTTAGGACTTATATAAGGAAGATACCTTATACTTCCTTAGCAATATGACGTGTAGTTTCCTGTATATGACGACTCCCATTACCCAGCTTCCCGCTTCACTCTGCAGGATGCTGAGACAGTTCCTGGTGACCCGAGAATTGCAGTTTTTTTGATATCAAGAGAAAGAAGTCCATAATGTTGTTTGGGAACTGGAATCCAAGATTACTGGTTTCCCTTCACAAGACCTCCCCAAAATGTGGAATATTCCAAACCCAAACCCCAATTCCTAACGGCCCACCCACAAGAATTTTCTGTAATTTGAGGTCACCTGAATCGAGGAATTTTGTCCCAATATACCTTTTGATTCTGGGGAATATGATTATGGTCATAGATGGTCCCAGGAAACAAAAGGATTTCTAGGGCCAAATCCTTGATCACAACTAACAAGAGGACCAGAAAAATCCTGAGGATCTGTAATGACAGATTTAGCGTATCCACGGAGTAAGTAGCTCTGAAAACGTATGAACCCAGAAGCCCAAATTGCTGATTAAACCTTATCAAGAGGCCCTGTAGATTCCGGAAATGAGAACTCCTAGAACCAGATTTCTTTTTAATTCTCAGTAAGATTCCCTGATTTTTCCTGTCGATTTGGATTGCAAATTCAGTATATCAAAAGACAGATACCCAGAAGTTTCCTAGGTTCGTGGATTCCATGATTCCTGGTTACCATTAAAAGTACATAGTAAACATTTGGCAAGTGGAAAACCCTTCTCCCGTCTCAAAATAAAAAGAGACACGGAAGGGAAAGAATTACAGGGTTCACCTTAAGGCCATAGTTACATCCAATTATGACAAGAAGATACTTTTTGTCCTGGAATCTGGCCTTAGTTGTTGTGAGGAACCTAACGGACTTGGAGTTTCCAATACCATTTACAACTTTTAAGAGGACCAGAATTTTGATGAAGTCCTGAAATGACCGATTCATAATATCCAAATGCTAAACTGCTCTGAAACATTTGGGGAGCTCGAAGATCTGTTTCTGGTTTGTCCCAGAGCAGACAACTTGGGAATTTTTTGGATTGAGGATGCGTACAATGATTCATTTTTCATACTTACTTGGAGGACATGTAGTGTCTTGTATGTGAGGACTCTCTTTCCCTGGATTCCTGTTTCGAAAACCTGATTCTTGTTTAGCCCTTAGTAAGATGCCATGTTGATTTTTTGATAGACGAACCGTGGAAAAGTGATTTCTTCTTTTTTCTTAGCAAGAGGCCATGTAGTTTCCTGCATATGAGGATTGCTATTACCAACATTTATGCCTCGAAACCCTGATTCTTCTTTAGGCGTCAGCAAGATGGCCTGTAGATTTTCAGGACTGAGGACTTGTATAACACAGATTCCTTATATTTAGCAACAGCCATGTAGTTGCCTGTATATAAGTACGCCTGTTCACAGATACATGCATCAAAAGCTTGAATCTTGTATAGATCTTATGAAGACGCCATGTACTTTTTTGGAGATTGAGAAAACATGTCACCCAGATTCCTCATTCTTTCTTAGAAAAAGTCAGTCAGTTGCCGGTATATGAGGATTTAATTTCCTAGGTTATGCTTCAAAAACCCAAATTTGTGTTTAGTCCTTAGCAAGACACTCTGAAGTTTTTTGGGGGGTGGAGGACACGTGTAAACATGATTCCTTATTCTCCTTTAGCAATAGACAGTGCAATTTCCTGTATATGAGGACTGCCATAATCCAGTTACCTACTCCCAAAACCTGAATGTTGGTTACCTCTTAGCAAGATGCTCTTCTGGCTTTTGGGATGGAGTACTCGTTTAAGCTAGATTCCTTATTCTTGCATAGCAACAGGTCATGCAGTGTTCTGTATATGAGGACTCCCATTACTGAAATTCATGCTTCATTCTCAACAAGATGCAAAGATATTTCCAGGTGACCTAGAATTACAGGTGCTTGCATATCAAGAGAAGGACTTCCATAAAGTTCTTTAGGAATTGGAACCCAAGATTCCTGGTCCCTTTTAAAAAGACACACTAAAAATGTGGCGACATAGAAGCCCAGATGACTGTTTAAACCTTATCAAGAGCCCTTGTAGATTAAGGCGATTGAGAACTCCAAGGACCGGATTCCCTTTCCATTCTCATCAAGATGCCTTGATTTTCCCTGTCCATGTGGATTCCAAATTCTGTATACAAAATGCAGATGCCCAGATGTTTCCTAGGGACGTGGATTCCATGAATCCTGGTTACATTTTAATAATTCGCACTAAATATTTGCCAACTGCTAAACCCTCGGTCCCTCTCCAAATAAAGTACAAACGGAAATCTAAGGATTACCAAGCTCATCTTAAGAACAAATTTACATCCAAATTCGGCAAAATGATACTCTTTTTCTGGGAATCTGGCCTTAATTGTCTCAAGGAACCTAAGGGACTTGTACTACCAGATACCAGATTTCAACTCTCAAGAGGACCAAAATATTGCTGGAGTCCTGAAATGACTGATTCATAATACCCACAAACCAAATATCTCTGAAACATTAGACGAGCTCGAAGAGTTGATTTTTTTTTATACCGCAGTAAGACACCCTGAGATTTTTTCAGATTGTGGTCTAGTGTATCACAGATTCTTTATTCTTCCTTAGTGAGGGGCTGTGTAATGTCCTGTATATGAGGACTCCCTTTCCCCAGAATCCTGTTTGGGAATCCTGATTCCTGTTTTGCCATTAGCAAGATGCCATGTAGATATTCTGATGGAGGAACCGTGTAAAACAGATTTCTTATTTTTCCTTAGCTAGAGATCATGTAGATTCTGTATATGAGGACTGCTGTTACCTTTGATCCAGCTTCTAAACCCTGATTATTATTTAAAGAACACCAGATGTCCTGTTGATTTTCCTGACTGAGGTATGCTATAACTTCTATTCTTTATTCCTTGGCAAGGGGCTGTGTATTTTCCCGTATAATAGGACGTTCATTAGATAAATCCTGCTTCGAAACTCTGATTTCCTTTTAACACTTTCCAAGATGTTCTGTAGGTTTTTGGGATTGAGGACTCGTGTAACCCAGGTTCCTTATTCTTTCTTATCAAAAGGTCATGTTGTTGCCTGTAAATAAGGACTCCATTTTTCAGATTCATCCACGAAAACACCATGATTCGTTTTAGCCCATAGCAAGATGACTTAAGCTTTTTGGATTGAGGACACGAGTACACCAATTCCTTATTCTTACTTAGCAATAGGCAGTGAAGTTTCCTGTATGTGAGGACTTCCATTACCCAGATTCCTGCTTCAAAAACCTTATTCGTGGTTACCTCTTGGGAAGATGGCCTGTAATTTTGAGATTGAGGACTCATATAAGGAAGATTCCTTATACTTCCTTAGCAATATGACGTGTAGTTTACTGTATATGACGACCTCCATTACCCAGCTTCCTGCTTCACTCTGCAGGATGCCGAGACAGTTCCTGGTGACCGAGAATTCCAGTTTTTTTGGATATCAAGAGAAAGACGTCCATAATGTTCTTTGGGAACTGGAATCCAAGATTACTGGTTTCCCTTCACAAGACCTCCCCAAATGTGGAATATTCCAAACCCAAATCCAAATTCCTACCTGCCCACCCACAAGAATTTTCTGTACTTTGAGGTCACCTGAATCGAAGAATTTTGAACCAATATAACTTTTGATTCTGGGGAATATGATTATGGTCGTAGATGGTCCCAGGAAACAAAAGGATTTCTAAGGCCAAATCCTTGATTACAACTAACAAGAGGATCAGAATGATCCTAAGGATCTGTAATGACAGATTTAGTGTATCCACGGAGCAAGTAGCTCTGAAAAATATAGGAACCCAGAAGCCCAGATTGCTGATTAAACCTAATCAAGAGACCCTGTAGATTCCAGTTAATGAGAACTCCCAGAACCAGGTTTCCATTTCGTTTCAGTAAGATGCCCTGATCTTCCCTGTTGATGTGAATTCCATACACTGTATACAAAAAGAGAGATGTCCAGAAGATTTCTAGTTACGTGGAATCCATGATTCCTGTTACCTTTAAAAATATGTACTAAACATTTGGCAATTGCAAAACCCTTGTCCCCTCTCAAAATAAAAAGAGAAACGGAAGAGGAAGGAATACATCGTTCACCTTAAGACCAGAGTTACATCCACATATGGCAAGAAGATTCTTTTTGTCCTGGAATCTGGTCTTAATTGTTCCGAGAAACCTAACGGACTTGGAGGGCCCGATACACGTTTAAGAATTTCAAGAGGACCAGAATGTTGCTGGAGTCCTGAAATGACTGATTCGTAATATCTGCATGCTAAATTGCTCCGAAACCTTTGGGGAGCTTGAAGTCCTGTTTGTTGTTTGTCCCATAGCAGATACCTTGGGAATTTTTTGGATTGAGGACTCGTACAACAAAGATTCTTATTCGTCCTTGGTTGGAGGCCGTGTAGTTTCCTCTATATGAGGACTCTCTTTCCCTAGATTCCTGTTTCCAAACCCTGATTCTTGTGTAGCCCTTAGTAAGATGCCCTGTAGATTTATTGATAGAGGACCCGTCGAACACAGATTGCTTCTTTTTTCTTAGCAAGAGGTCGTGTAGTTTCCAGTATATGAGGACTGCTATTACCCCATTCATGCCTCGAATTCCTGATTCTTCATTCGCCGTCAGCAAGATGCCCTGCAGATTTTCAAGACTGAGGACGCGTATATCCCAGATTCCTTATTTTTAGCAACAGACCTGCAGTTGCCTGTATATGAGTACTCTCTTTCAAAGATATATGCGTCGAAACAATGATGCTTGTTTAGACCTTAGGAAGACGCCGTGTAGTTTTTTGGAGATTGCGAACACATGCCACCCAGATTCCTTATCCTTTCTTAGGAAAAGTTCGTGCAGTTGCCTTTATATGAGGATTTAAATTCCCTAGATTATGCTTAAAAAACCCAAATTCGTGTTTAACCCTTAGCAAGACACCCCGAAGTTTTTTGGGGGATTTAGGACACGTGTAAACCAGATTCCTTACTCTTCCTTAGCAATAGACAGTGCAGTTTCCTGTATATGAGGACTCCCATTATCTAGATTCTTACTCCCAAAATCTGATTGGTGGTTATCTCTTCACAAGACGCTCTGCAGATTTTTGGGATGGAAGACTCATGTAAACAGGATTCCTTATTCTTCCGTAGC
>NW_007259093.1:389847-405988 GCF_000164805.1 Carlito syrichta | reverse complement strand
TTCGCCGGGAGCGGCCACTGCACTCCAGTCTGGGCGACAGAGTGAGACTCCAACTCAAAAAAAAAAAAAAAAAAAAAGAATATTTTATGTGCAAATGATGCAAAAGTATAAAGACATTTGAGAACCACTACACTGGAGGAAGATGACCAAGACCGCAATTAGTCCACAGCCTTTTTTCTGTAAGGGACCGGATAGAAATATGTTAGTCTTTACAGGCCACAAACGGTCCCTGTTGCCTAGTCTTTGTGTCGTTGTATGTGTGTTTTTGTAATCCCTTAAACACGTAAAACCCATTATTAACTGACAGTTCATACAAAAGCAGGATTCAGGCCAAATTCGTGGGCTATAGTTCACATACCCCCACTAGAAGCCAGAACATTGTCGTTGCTCCATAACTGTTAAAGGAATAAACGTCAGGGTGGTTAATAACTAGAAGTAATTTATCCTTATCCTTGAAACACAAGGATGACTGAAAAATAAATGAACTAGGCATTCAGCTCCAGATTTGAGGAAACAGCAACAACCAAAAAGAAAGTAAGAGAATTTCCAAGGTTTTGAACAGACACTAATGAACCAGAAACAACTCTTTCAAAACTACATTTGAGTCAAAAACCAAGAGCTGATTCTCTGACAATCCAATAGAACTGGCAAACACTTGCCAACTCTGATAAAGAGAAAAAGGACACGTGTGTATACAAATCTAGATATATGGCACAGGAAAGAAGATAGGACTCTAACGTGCACATATACAGCGATTAACTCGAAGTAACTCAAATGCAAATACAATCATGTAAGGACTGGGAAAGATAGTCAAATATCTGTCACTAAATACAGCATAAGGCTCAATTGGCTTTTCCTTCTAGCTTTCATTAAATATGTGATTACTACATTAATTAAACTATTCAAGAGTAATGACTTCATGAGAAATGGAAGCTTTCTCAGTCTATTTTCAAGTTTAATATAACCCTAATGCCAAAACTTGATAAAGCCCCTGAAAATGTTAAGCCAATTTTATTTATGAATATAGATAAAGAAATTGTAAATAAAATATTGGCAAGTAGGATTCAGCTAAGTTTTAAATGATTAATACACGATAACTGGGAACAGTTTTCCCAGGAATATGGTAGAGTTGTGTGCTAGAGCCTCCTTACAATGGCTTGTGAGAACCAACCCCCCCATTCAGTGATATCACATCTGTAGCTTGAAGTCAGGCGTGATGGGTGTAGTATTTATATCATGGAAACCAGCAAATGTCGTAGATCAAGGCCTTTTCTCCCTAACCTCCCCTCACTTTGCTCCTGAGTTGGTTGCTAACCACTTGCCAGCACAAAATTGAATGTTAAGTATAATTTGACAATAGGAAGGTGAAGAAATGTGATCATGTCAAAGATACCGGAAAAACATTTGATAAAATTCAGTGGTCATTCTAAATACAATAGAAATAGAAGGAAACTTTAAACATTATAAATAGTACTTGTTTGAAACTGAGAGTGCACATTATATTAAACAGTGAAACATGGGATACACTCCCATTAAATTTAGGAACAAGATACACATATTCATTTTATGTTCTATATACATTGTTTGTGTTTGTATGTATATTTCTCAATCATAAAAACATTTAGAGGGATTGCTACTTCCTGTTTACCAGGTCCTGCCAGCAGAATACCATCGATGCAATGGACAGGCATGGTGTTTGTGGGATGTAAAGATGTTTGGAGTCCCTTGAGTCTATATTATGACAAATAAAAAGGGAGCTCGTAAGGCATGGACAGTAAAGTGAATACTCGTTTTCCTACCTGGTCAATACAAATCTCTTCCGATTTTGCTTATCAATGGAAATGAAGGCAAAAAAGCATTTTTCTAGGTTAACAGTTCCATGTCAGGTTCCTAAGGCTGTGTTAACTTGCTTTGGAAGTGGTATCATCTGGAATAGCAATTGTTTTTTGACATCATCACCTAATTAAATTTGTGATGATCTACTGTCATTTTTCATGACTCATCCGACTTTTGCCGTGGCCAAATAGAATCTCTAAGGAGAAAAGTTACTGGCTTGTGAGGCAATGACCCCGGTTATAGCCACTGAAAGGCTTTTATGCAGAGGAAGGATGACTGCTTCTGAGACTGGGGAGAGGCAAAGGTTGTTCAGGGGGATTTGGAGGTTTGCAATTCTCAGCCTCATCCATGTCTGTCTAGGACTTAAAGGAATTCCACTCCCTCCCACCAGTGCCCTTCTCATAGTGTAACAGATCTGGTGGAGTGGAGAATTGAATTATGCTCAGGACCTAAGTTGTATTTGCCTATAACCACAGGATATGGAGGAGTCCTCCAGTGCTCCATGGATGTGTTCCTTTTTGTATATATTCATAACATTGAGTTTCTTTTTCCCTGTGTATGCCCTCTAGGGCTGTATAAAGAAGAGAGGCCATTCTACAATCAGGTAATGCTACATTTGTTGCCATGGTGACTGAATGCCTCCGTTATTTAAGCCCCATAATGTCTTACTTGCCATTTGCAACTCAACCCATAGTATCACTGGTGATAACCTGAGAAATTGTGGTACCACCACAGTCATAGATTACCCAACCACCACTCCTCTCCCCAGGCAAAGAAGTTACCTCTGTGTTTCTTGAATATATATTAGCAACATAATCATAGAACTGCATTTTGAGGACCTGTTTCCTGGGGCTTCTTCTGGCACCAATTACTGTATGAAACAAGGTTCTGACAAGGAACAGGAAACACGCAAATTAGGGTAATTTGAGGAAGATTTAATAAAGGTACCAGTTAGGAATGTGGGGATAGGGAATTACCATCCCTAGGCCTGAAGGGATAAGGAGAGACAGCAGAATCCTAAAATGACATGTAAGAAACTGTGGGAAAGTCCAGGCCTCAGGGAAAAGCCATGTAAAGTTACCTCAGTCAACAACCTCAGATTTTGTCCTAGCTGACAGCACCAACCACCAGAAATGCAAGTGAAGATGCTTCCAGATGTTGTGGAGCAGAGACCACCTGTTCCCACTGTGCCCCAAAGTCTTAACCTACAGAATCCATGAACAAAACAAAATGGTTGTTTATATGACACTAAATTTTGGAGTAGTTTGGTACACAGCAACAGTAACTGGTACAGGTAGAGAAAGTCACTCTGAGGAAAGCAGTGACCACCAGTGGAGAGATAAAGTCAACTTCTCTACAAGGAAAAAAAGAGAAGAAAAAATATGCCTATCAGGCCAGGCGCAGTGGCTCAGGCCTATAATCCCAGCACTTTGGCAGTCTGAGGTGAGGGGATTGCCTGAGCCCACGGGTTCAAGACCAGTCCAGGCAACTTGGTGAGACCTCATCTCTACAATAAATCAAAAAAAAAAAAGCTGGGTGTGGTAGCACGCACCTGTAGTTCCGGCTACTTGGAAGGCTGAAGCAGAAGGATCGCCTAGCCCAGCAGGTCGACACTGGGGTGGCTGTGAGCATGCCACTGCACTCCAGTCTGGGCGACGGAGTGAGATTCCAACTCAAAAAACAAAACAAAATATGCCTGTCTTACTCTCCTCCTTTCCTCTGATCTTTTGAAAGTGCTCCCTTTTGGTGAAATCCAAGCAAAAGCTAGACAACAAGGTAGCCTGTTGATATATTCTATACAGGTCTGCCTCACAGAACAAGAAGCAGGATACAGACGCGGGAAAATGTATCCCAAGGGACAAACAAAAGTTATCTTGCTGAGAGCATTTGAGGACTTTGAACTAGATTCTGAAGACAACAGGAAGACATTGAAAGGTTTTAGGCAGGGGACCGACAAAATGATTATCTTGAAAACGATGTGCAGCTTTTATCAGAGAAGAGACTAGGAGTAGGGGAAGACTCCTTAGCAATGTAGCAGATCAAGTATGAGGTGATGGGGCCCTGAGCTGTGGTAACAGCAGTATAAGTGGAAACGGAAGGAATGTGAGACGCATTATGAATAAAAAACTGACCAATTTTTAAAATAAAAGTAAGGGAAGAGTAGACAATAATGCTAAGGTTTTAAGCTTGTTTAATTAAGGGTCTTGAGCCTACCCCTGGAGAATTCATCAATTCCCAAGGTTTCTCCCCCTCTTTTTATGTGGAAGATACAACTCTTCATCTCCTTTCATGGTTTTGCCTCCTAGACTCAAGTTTTTCCACCTACAATGTTTCAACCTGATTGCCCTACTATCACCTCAAACCTAGGATATCCATGAGCAAATTCACAATCTTACCAGCACACCCAGTCTCGAATCACATATTTCTGTCAGTAGAGCATCTCTTCATTTCCATCATCTAAGAGAGCCTTGACACTGCTGCATTTTTGTTGATTTGTCCATAATCACTCCTATTGCTTATAGGTGAATAATTCTTTTTTGCAGTTAAGTTTGTAGAAGCTAACAGTGTTTGTCCAGTACCTGAAATCTGTCAAAAGCTCTATGAAAGATTCATGCATTCTCTAGAAAGGACTCATTACATACCATTAAGGTCCCAGTGGAATTTCCCCGATAAGTCTGCCACTTCTTCCCTTCAAGACTATACATGATGATAAACTGAGAGATGTAGAGGCTGGAGAACTTCTGGCGGGCACCCTGGGTCATGATGCCGTGAATGATCACCGGTGCCAACAGATCCACCTACCAATTAAAACAACACTTTATTTTAACCTCCTGAAATTAATCGTTGGCTTGGGAAGAATCTACACTACTACAGGTGTGCCCATCATCACCTTACACGTGCAAGTGAAATAGACACGAGTGTTGAAATGTGGATGTGTGTGAAGATGTGGGATAAACAGCGGGAATGAATTGGAAGGTGCTTGTTGAGTTCCCAGCTTGCTTCCTGACAAAACAAAGCACTTCCAAATCGCTGAGCCCTCATTTCCTCTATACCTCTGTGCTGCCCACACCTCAGCTTCAGCCTAGCCAAAGCCAGTTTCCTCCCCTCTCCCCACACCAGACTCGCCCCGACATCACCATTAGTGATAAAAGGCTACACCTCCTTTAAATGTTAGTTCAGAAACGATTTCTCCTCCTAGCAAAGTGCTGCACCATCTTATACAGGTTGCTTAGCTTTCCTTCCTTATTCACCGGAGATCCTTAAGGCAGTGGACCTGTTTGAGTCACCTAACCTCTCTGTGTCTTCATTTATCTGTCAAGTGGAGATAATAATAGTTCCTATGTCAAAGGGCTCACATAAGGATTAAAGAGTTAATACATGTAATGTGCTGTGTTCAGTGCCAGGCACGTACTAAACACTCAATAAATGTTAGCTTTTATGTTCTCTGCAGTCCCAACAGCTAACATAGTGTCTGGTATAATATTGATGCATAGCAAATGCTTTGGAATGAACAATGAATAATAATAATAGTGATGAATAATAATGAAGAAACCAGGGATCATGCAGCATTACAAGAGGTATCAGTTACTGCCTTAATAAGCAAGTCAAACTTAACATGTTCTCACAGATGCCTGGCACACCCACATTGGACCGGTCATGACTCATGCTTAGTAACTGTCTCTTTTAGTCGACCGTAAGTTCCAGTCCTATACGCATTCAAAGGATATTGCTTACCACTTGCTTTGCACAGGGAATACAGTAGTAAACAAGAGACAAAACCCTGTTCTCATGGAGTACGGGAAACAGACCTTATGTCACTCTCATTTTTTTATTTGTTAACTGCATCAAGTACTAGTGATAACTGCAAGAGAAAAATGAAGCAGGTTCCAGGACAGAGAGTGTCAAGATTATCAGAAGGTGCAGCACTGTCTTTTCTCAAATTAGATGGTATTCCCAGTTGCAGACACTTCATATTTCCTCTTGGTGTTGTGGCATAAACAACTGAAATCACCAGGTGCAAAAATCATGTTTCTTCATGTAGATAAAGTACAAGCCTTTTTTGGACCACTAGTTTTTTTTTTAATTGAAGTCTCACTCTGTCACCCAGACTGGAGTACTTTGGCACAATCATGGCTCACCGCAGCCTCAACCTCCTGGGCTCAGGTAGTTCTCCTGCCTCAGCCTCCCAAGGAGCTGGGACTACAAGCTTACACCACTGTGCCCAGCTAATTTTTGTTTAATTTTTTTGTACAGACAAGATCTCATTATGTTCCTCACACTGGTCTCAAACTCCTGGGCTCAAGCAATCCTCTTGCCTAGGCCTTCCAAAGCTCTGGGATTAGAGCCATTGTGCCCTGCAGACCACTGATTAGTGTACCTTCTAGCAAGGTACAAGGTGATGGAGGTCAGGAAGTGCTTACAAGGTGAGAAGGCCTGAAGAGTGCACAACAGCTTGAGGAGCACCAGGTGACCACAACCAGGTAGTCAGCAGTGGAAAGTCAGCATTGTTTCCCCTTTTTTGTAGAGAAAGGGTCTCGCAATGTTGCACAGCCAGGTGTTTTACTACAGCCTTGGCAGCCTACCTGAAAACATAGGCCCTATGGAAACCAATTCTTTAGTTTACAAAGTTACCAGATCAATAAAATGTTTCACTGAATCTCTCAGCAGGGTAGATGGCAAAAACCACCCTGAGGATAAGGTGATTTAATAAAGGTTGGATAATAACACAATTAGGTGGATTTGTAACTGGTTTAATTTCCAAAGGCAAATGATGATAGTCAGTAGATGATATCAACTTAAAGGGAGAATTCCAATGGGAGGACAGTCTAATAATTATAAATTAAGGCTCTGGAGCCCAACTCTCAGGGCTTGAATTTTGGCTCAGTAACTTGTTGGCTGTGTGGCTTGGGGCAGAATAACTTGTCTATACTTCAATTTTCTTACCTGAAATAGGATGATAGTAACATCTACCTCATAAGGTTGTGGTGAGGATTCAATAGCTTGGTTTGTGTTGTGCTCAGATAGGGAAGCCCTGTCCACGTCAATATTTTGGTCAGGACTTTGCTAGAGTATTAAAACGTTACTGATCAAATCAGTAAATATGTAAAACTAGAAAGACTAGGAAATACTTTGGGAGACAGAAGGTTGGCAAGCTGAAACAATGGGTCAAATCTAATAGGTGGAAACAACAGGGTGTGTCACTCAGGGTTCTTTGCTAGGCATGGACAAGACACTTTGCTAGTCTTATCAGATTGTCTCCAGTGAGGAAGATCTAATTCCTCAAAAGGAATTGAGAATGTTATTATAAGAATTAAATTGAGCCGGGCTCGGTGGCTCAGCCTGTAATCCCGCGCCTTTGGGAGGCTGAGGTGAGTGGATTGCCCGAGACTGCGGGTTTGAGACCCACCTGGGCAACTTGGCGAGACCTCATCTCTACAATAAATCAAAAATTAGCCAGGCGTGGTAGCGCGTGCCTGTAGTTCCAGCTACTTGGAAGGCTGAGGCGGAAGGATCGCCGGAGCCCAGTAGGTCGAGGCTGCAGTGGCCGGGAGCAGCCACTGCACTCCAGTCTGGGCGACAGAGTGAGACTCCGACTCAAAAAAAAAAAGAAATACAAGGGGAAGAATGTGGTTTGACAGCACAAGCAAAAAGATACTTAGAGATCAGGGAACAGCAGTTCAAACTGAGTCAAAATTGGCAGAGTCTACAAAACAATGCTGAGACATTCATAGAACGTGCTCTTTGCATCTGCTCACTGCTAAGCTGGTTAATTTTTCTCTAGTCCCTATTTACTATTTAAACCTCAGGAAAAATGGAAGAGCAAGTGTAGTCTTGTAAAGAAGGAGAATGTCAGCCGGGCTCGGTGGCTCAGCCTATAATCCCAGCACTTTGGGAGGCTGAGGTGAGTGGATTGCCTGAGTCCGCGGGTTCGAGACCCGCCTGGGCAACTTGGCGAGACCTCATCTCTACAATAAATCAAAAAATTAGCCGGACGTGGGAGCGCGCGCCTGTAGTTCCAGCTACTTGGAAGGCTGAGGCGGAAGGATCGCCGGAGCCCAGCAGGTCGAGGCTGCTGTGGCTGGGAGCGGCCACTACACTCCAGTCTGGGTGACAGAATGAGACTCCAACTCAAAAAAAAAAAGAAAAGAAGGAGAATGTCCTCAGCCAACTAAGAAGAGGAAGAAGGGATCCAAAAGTTCATATCTGTCTGCTCTTGAAGGGATCACAGGCCTGACTGACCACATATTGAAGTGATAATATTTTCAGACATATTGAGTTAAATACAATGTAAAGTGAATTTCACATTTTTAAAAAATTTACCTACCAGAAAATATAAAAGTACACATGTGGTTTGTATTTGTGGCTTGCATATTTCTATTGGATAACACTGCTCTAGAGAAAATGGAGAAGTAAAAAAATCCGAAAGACTGGGTCTTTTAAAAGAAATTGATTTAGCCAACTTAAAGACGCCATTTTGGGTGTTGATTACAACTTAGTTAACCAGATTCTGTTTTAGTAAAGAAGTTACATTTTCTTTGTATGTGGGATGAGGGATTGAACCATTTATTTCTGTGCTAAAATCAAGGGAATTGGAGTAAAGGACAATGAGGCAGTGTGAGGCATCTAATAATAGAATACGCAATCTTGAGAGATGATGAGTTCAATACTGTAGAAAGTATTCAGATGTTCTAATCTCAGAAGAAAGACTAAATAAATAGGACACATCAGTATACTCAATTCTATTCCCAGGTCTCACATTCATGAATGCTTTTGTGGAAATCATAAGCTATTCTATTCTTCAGTTTTCTCATCTATTAGCAGGGGTTGGATGGGAATTACTGCAGTATAAAGATTGTAAGCATAAAGCTTCAAGCTTGCAGAGGAATACATGACATGATGTGACATCTGTCCCATCACTGATGATTAAATTTTCGAACCTTGATCCAGGAAAAGGGTTCCTTGGTGCTCCAGGCATTGATTGATCCAGAATGATGAAGTCTGGCCAGATTTGGAGCCCACTGTCCTTTGCCCAAGAAAGGAAAGAGAGATTAAATTCAGCTGGGTTGGTCCTAGACATTTGAGAATAAAATTACTCCCTTGAGAAAGGTTAATCCTCGCTGTGGTGAAGATAGAGAAAAACATAAAGGTCTTTAAATTTTATTTTATGTTATTTTAAAGATGTGGGGTATAATTCAGGATTAGGTATACAAATGGTTATCGTACAGGTAAAGTTTGACCTCTCTTTGGTCTCTACTTAGCCTGGTTTGAGATCAGGTACCCTTATTGATGAAGTGTGCCCCCTCTCCCTGGCAGTTTCCCACTACTGCCAACATAAAGGCTTTTCAGCATAGCAGTATCAACTATTATTTAAGGATTTTGCTTGTCATTCTGTCCATTTTATTTTCTGAAATTTAATAATTTTGATTTTTAGTACTTCAGCTAATACTGGAATTTGTTACCAGCACTACCATATATTTATTATACAATATATGTTCACTGTAGAAAAATTAGAAAATGAAAAAATATAAGTAAAAGCAAAAATAAAAGAAATTTTTAAATGTAATCCTTCCACCCAGAGAAAAATATTAGTATTTTGGTATATAATTCTCAAGCTTCTTTCTCAAGGGGAACTTTCCCCCTCTAAAACAGGGGTTGGCGACCTTTTTTTTCTGTAGAAGGCCAGATAGTAAATAATTGAGGCTTTGGAGATTATATGGTCTCTGTTGCAACTATGTGACTGCTATTGTAGCCATAGATGGTATGTAAATAAATGGGTGTGGCCGCGTTCCAACATAAGGCTTTTTTTTCAGTGGAGTCTCACTCTGTCACCCAGGAGTGCAGTGACATGCTCACGACCACTGCAGCCTCGACCTACTGGGCTCAGGTGATCCTCCTGCCTCAGCCTTCCAAGTAGCTGGAACTACAGGTGTGTGCTACCATGCCCGACTAATTTTTCTTGATTTATTATAGAGATGAGGTCTTGCCAAGTTGCCCAGGCAGGTCTCAAATCCCTGAGCTCAGGCAATCTTCCTGCCTCGGTCTCCCAAATGTGAGCCACCATGCTTGGCCCCAACATAAGACTTTACTATGTATGCTGAAATTTGAATTTTATGCTTCTCACATGTCGTTAAATATTCTTTGTATTTTTTCAATAACTTAAAAATGGAAAATCTGTTGTTAGCTCTCATGCCATACAAAAATAGGTGGTGGCCTGTGGGCAGTAGTGCTCTAAAACAATGTTCGAGAACTCTATAGATGCTATTCAAGCTTTATCATGACTGCTTATAGGAAAGTGTAGCTTCCTGCTACAGCGAAGAGAATGAACTCAAGGGGTGAAATACTGAACGGTGGGAGGATACTTAAGGTGGAAGTGTCATTGCCCAGGTGAGAAATGATGGTGACCTAAATGAAAACGGTCACAGTGGGAAATGGAGAGGAGGTGATGGATTTTAGCGGCATCTGTGGAATAGAACCAATAGAAGCTTGGAGATGAACTGCTTATCTGAAACTCTCTAACAGAAATAAAAAAGAATCGGCCCAAGTTCTTGGAACAAAGATAATGGTATTTACCATATTGTCCTGAAGCTGTAATCTGAAAATCTTTAATGCGTCCAGAAGCCATTCCCAGGGGAATCTGACACTCTGAAACCAAACAGAGGGAACACAGTAGCTAGAAGGACACAAAATTCAGTTTCTCAAATGTAGGTCAATGAAAATGAGAGAATATCAACAAATGCTGAGTTTTTAGTGTTTGTTGTGCACCAAGAGCTGTACTAGCTCGTTTCATTCACCTGGACGGTGCTACAATAATTCACGTTTTGCAGGTGAGAAAACTAAGGTCCACATGTAAACAGTTCTCTTACTTGTTTGGCGTTAAATCTTCAAACTCTTCACAGTAATATTTGTAAGTTATCTTTGGTAACTAAATCAAAATTAAGTTCCAAAATTTGCTATTGGAGATCTTGGAGTTTCACCAAGTTGTGAAAATGAGAAAAAAAAGTTTATTTAAATATCTAGAGCTTTAGGTTCAAAGTGTTCAAAGCTTCAAGCATATCTTCCTGCCTCCTCTGAGGGATTCTGATGATTTGTGCCAGCAATATTTCTTTTAAATTTGATAATGATGTGAGCTTGTATTTATTTCCTGACACATTGCTACTTACCCTTGCTGTACACCAGAAAAAGTGTGCTCATCCCAGCATGTAGGTGCTCGCCAATAAGGCATTCTACTCGCCAAATTCCAGCTTTGGATGGTAACATTTCCACTGTCTCAAAAACACCTTATCAAACCAAAAAGAACAAAAATTATTTCTTTTCCCAAAAAATAATCATGGGATACATTGGCTTATGCAGGCTATCAAAGCAGATCTACCAAATTCAGTTCCACCATTCCTGGACCCACCAAACCCAAAGTGCTTACTATGTGACCCCCATAGTTGGGGGCACTGGAGATTGAATTCTGACCACCCCCACTTGCTCCCTTGGAAATGAGAGACAGGGTGACTATGTTTTAATGGCGGGGGGCAAGAAAATGCTACAGTATCAGGATTGGCTTGCACTCCCAGGGTTTTTCAGTGCAAAAGGTATATTTCCCATTGACTGGATGTGGGCTCTGGGGGAGAGAGAAATCAGGGCGAAGTCCTATTGGATCCAGTCCACTAGAGCTGTCTAGAGGGGTAAAATCACCTCAGCAGCAAGAAGCTGCAAGTGACTGCTAAGGAGCTAAGACAGGAGTCCCGATCGACCACCAAGAATAAGGGTGAAAGTAACCAGGTCAAGGGGGTTTCATGGGGAAGAGTCCCATGAGGAAGTCTCTAAAGAGCTCCCTGCAAGAGAAAGAGTCAGCCTTAAGTATGCCAGGTACAAACAGTGTGAAGCTAGCTTGTAGCAATGGTGCCAATTGCAAGAGTTATCCTATCCCCTCATCTGTAGCCTATCCATGTTGGAGCTCAAAACTACAACTAGCAGGGAGTTATGGGGGAAGCATGATAATCACAGAGTAGTGAAAAAGAGAACTCAAGCATGTCTCCCTTTCCCGAAGCAGACGTCCAGCCTAATGAAGGCTCAAGTTGGGGGACGGAAGGTTGAGCTTACATCAAGTTCAGAATTTGGATTAATTTTTTGGAATGGACATTGTAATTTCTGACTTGAACTGGATATGTGATATAAGGTAACTGCAGGCCTGTTTATTACTTGAGAGTGAGCCGAAAAGTCACTGAGTTTATCAGAATGTTTACAAAGAAATAGAAACTATTAAACCTGTTTCAAAGGGACAGTGGGTAACCAAAATAAAATGGTGTTTTGATCAACATCGTGAGTAGTGGCATTAATTATCCATTTATTCGGTTCTATTTCCTTTATAGCAACTTTCTGTACCTAAAACTATCTTGTTCATTTGCTCATTTACCTATCTCTCTGTATGTGTGAAAAAGTAAGTTACCCGAGAGCATGGAGCTTGTTCGCTTTGTTCACTGATTCTATTCCCAGTGCTTGAACCATTTGCAGTAAGCACTCAACAAACACAGTAGGTAGAAGAAAGAGCACAGACTAGCTCATACCTGGATAGAGGTTGTATACTGCCATTCTATACTCCTCTTTTTTCCGTACCGTGAACACATGCCCACTGAAGTGAATAGAATGGATGTTTTCATTGCTGCCCATGCTGAGCAGATACCATCGGATCCTTTGGTCCTGAGCCATCACCAATCCAGGCAGCGTATCCATTACGTAGCCATTGATTGCTGGAGAAGGAGAACACAGAGAAGGCTGTGAAAATCTATTATAGAAGTTTCCTTCCCTCCAGTCCACCATAAATACTGACACCTATGAGGATTCCACTCCCACACGTATACTCTAAATTAATACAATGTCCAGGTCTCTGGCTCAAGGCTCGTTTGTCAAAGTGCAAACTGCATTTCACAGTGAGTAATATTTGGACATGGGATATATTACCATGGAAGCGATAATTCTCTTTAAAAGCGGGGTCTTCCATCTGGATGTTGCAGGGAGCCCTGCAGTTCCTTTCCATGTTTTCAGTGAAGTACCAGCTCTTGGTCTCATCAAAGATAGTGAAAAACAGGGCAAATTCCTGTACTGTCACTTGTCTCCCATGAGCAGGGTTCAGTGTGTTAGTGTGGCATATCAGAAGGGGTCCAATCAAGCCCGAGTGTACATCTTTTTCCTAGGGAGGGAAGACATCAATCCGATGAGTATAAACTCTCTCACTTACGAACAAGAGTGGATTTTTCATCAATTTTTATGCCGCTCCAACCTGCCACCATCTTCTCAAAGTATAATTCATCCTCTTCAGTAGGTTCCACTGTGATATTTCTTTTTCTTTTCTTTCTTCTTCTTTTTCTTTTTCTTTTCTTTCTTTTTTTTTTTTTTTTTTTTTTTTTTTGAATAGGGTCTCACTCTTTCGCCCAAATCACAGCTCACTGGTGAATCAACCTCCTGGGCTCAGGTAATCTTCCCTCCTCAAAATCCCAAGTAACTGGGAATTCTGGTGCTCACCACCGCACCCAGCTAATTTTTGTATTTTTTATTTTTGTGGAAACGAGGTCTCACTATGTTGCCCAGGCTGGTCTCAAACTCCTGGGCTCAAGCAATCCTCCTGCCTTGGCCTCCCAAAGTACTGGGATTACAGACATGAGCCACCATGTCTGACTCTGAGTAGCATTTCTAAAACACAAATATGATGTCACCTCCCCTATTTAAAACTTCCCATTGTATGTAGGATAAGTACCACAATTTTTAGCAGACAACACAAGGACCGTTTGTTTTCAAAGTGGCCAGCACAATAGACACCTGCTTACCAGATCAACATCAGAGAAATAAGCCCAGGCTTTGCAGTCAAACTCATCTTTAGTGGGTGCCATATGATGTTGTACTTTCCAGAGGTAAGTTCTGGTTTCATTAGGCTTGACAAAGTTTTTTCTAGGTTCTGCTCCTTGCCTCTGATCATCGTCATAAGAAATAAGGCTAGAATAAAAGGAATAGGGACGAGAAGCCTGATTTTTGAAAGTTACCTGCAGAGGAGAGAAAAACACAAAAACAAGAGCCTTTAGGATCTGTTTTTTTTTTTTTTGAGTTGGAGTCTCACTCTGTCGCCCAGGCTGGAGTGCAGTGGCACGCTCCCGACCACCCCAGCATCGACCGGCTGGGCTCCGGCGATCCTTCCGCCTCAGCCTTCCAAGTTGCCAGAACTACAGGCGCGCGCTACCACGTCCAGCTCATTTTTTGATTTATTGTAGAGGGGAGGTCTTGTCGAATTGCCCGGGCTTGTCTCGAACATGTGGGCTCAGGCAATCCACTCACCTTGGCCTCTCAAAGTGCTGGGATGACAGGCTGAGCCACCGAGCCCGGCCATCTTTTAGGATCTTAAAATCCTTAGCTTAGGGGTTAGATCCCTAATAGGAATGCCCATCTTCTGGTCTTAATCCAAATTTTTAGTACCCTGGGGGAAGTGGTACAAAGGATGGATGTTAGAACTCAAGCCTAAAACCTATAGAGGAAATCTTGAACTCAATGTTGCAAAGAAGAAAATCCCTAAACACTTAAAAGCAATTTCAAAGTAGAGGGGAAAATGTCACCACAGGGGTTTTAAGAAATCATAACCCCAGGAGCTGATACTTAAACTTCTTCATGGCAAATTCCAGGAAGAACGCATATTATCTTTTTAAAAGACTTGTTTTCAGCTGGGCTCAGTGACTCAGTCTATAATCCCAGCGCTTTGGGAGGCCGAGGCAAGAGGATTGCCTGAGCCCATGAGTTCGAGACCAGCCTGGGCAACTTGGTGAGACGTCATCTCTACAGTAAATCAGAAAGATTAACTGGACGTGGTGGTATGTACCTATAATTCCAGCTACTTTCAACTGAAGTGGAAGGATCACCAGAGCCCGCAGGTCAAGGCTGTGGTGACCATGAGCGTGCCACTGCACTCCAGCCTGGGCCACAGAAGAGACTCCAACTCAAAAAAACAAAAAATAAATAAAAGACTTGTTTTCCAGACTTAAAAAATATACATATTTGTCATAGAACATATGGAAAGTAAAATTAAGTGCAAGGCATAAACATTTGCCCACAATGCCATAATTTTAGATCCTTCTATATCCTTTATATAAACAATCGAGACAATGGATATTTTCTGAAAAAAAAAAAAAAAAGAAAGAAGAAGAAAACTACTTTGATCTTTGGCTCATACAATGCGCCAAATAACTTTTAGTCTACAAGATTTATTGATGGATTAAAAAGTTAAATGTAAAAAAATAAACTAAAAGAAAGTACAGGTGATTTTTCAAAAATCTCTGGATAGGGAAGGAGTTTTATAGACATAAAAGCCATGAAAGTAGAAAAAAGAAAAATTGATGGGCTACTACCTAAAAATTCAAGCATGTTTTATTATAAAAACCAACATATATAAATTTAAGAGACAGCAAACTTGAAAAATACTTTTCACTAAAATGTTCAGTGGCTTAATGTCTCATATATAAGGTAATATAATTAATAAGGAAAGCATTCCTTCAAAAAACACAAATGTGCAAAAATCATTACCAGTTAATTTATAAGGGAAAGTCTTAAAGTGTTCACATACATTGCACTTCTAGAATTTTATCCTGGGAAAAGAGTTATTACAGAATTATTTATATACTGAAAAAAAGAAACTGTCAAAAGGTTGTTCATAGCAAATGGTTGCATAAACTATGGTTTCGTAAATTCATGCACTAGACTATTATGTAGTCATTTAGAAAAGATACTTAGGATATGTTTCTGTTTTTTCTTTTTCTTTTTGAGTCAGAGTCTCACTCTGTCACCCAGGTTGGAGTGCAGTGGCCCTCACAGCCACTGCAGCTTCAACCTGCTGGGTTCAGGTGATCCTTCTGCCTCAACCTTTCCAAGTAGCTGGAACTACAGACGTACACCAGCACATCTGGCTAATTTTTTGATTTATTGTAGAGATGAGGTCTCGCCAAGTTGCCCAGGCTGGTCTCGAATCCTCTTGCCTCCGTCTCCCAAAGTGCTGGAATTACAGGCATGAGCCACTACACCCAGTTAGGATGTGTTTCTAATGACATAAGAAATGCTTATTTAGTCAAAAAACAAGAAGCAAACTTATATATGGTATACTTTTTAATATATAAAGAGAAAAATACATAGGAAAAGAGATAAATATATACACCAAATTGATAATTATGGGGTTATTTTTTGTTTTATTTTATTTTTATTTTTTGAGCCGGAGTCTCGCTCTGTGGCCCAGACCGGAGTGCAGTGGCTGCTCCCGGCCACCGCAGCCTCGACCCGCTGGGCT
>NW_007259093.1:358329-389827 GCF_000164805.1 Carlito syrichta | reverse complement strand
CTCAGGCAATCCACTCACCTCAGCCTCCCAAAGGCGCGGGATGACAGGCTGAGCCCGGCGGGGTTATTTTTTATACTGTAATAATTTCTATACTTTGAGAATGCATTATTTTATAGTCAAAAACAAAATAAATAAGAATTAATTTTTTGCCTGTCAGTTCATCTAGTTTTTTAATATTTTTCCTTTGTGCATTAATGTGTAGGTGAGGGTTTGAATCTGCATCCCCCCCACTTTTTTCTTTTCTTTGTCCTTTTCTTTCTACTTTTGTTTTTTAGTTTCTGTTCATGTGTGTATGTGAATGATTGTGTTCATCTTTCAGTTTTTTTGTTGTTGTTGGTTTGTTTTTGCTCTTTTGTTCTTGTCTTTTTAAATTTTTTTTTTTTTTTTTTTTTTAGTTTAAGGTGTGTGTCGGGCTGGGCATGGTGGCTCATGCCTATAATCCCAGCACTTTGGAAGGCCAAGGTGACAAGATTGCCTGAGCCCACGGGTTCGAGACCAGCCTGGGCAAATTGGTGAGACCTCATCTCAACAGTAATCACAAAGCAGCTGGGTGTGGTGGTGCACACCTGTGGTTCCAGCTACTTGGAAAGCTGAGGTGGAAGGATGGCCTGAGCCCAGCTGGTTGAGGCTGTGGTGGCTGGGAGCATGCCACTGCACTCCAGCCTGGGTGATAGAGTGAGACTCCAACTGAAAAAAAAAAAAAAAAAAGGTATGTGTCACTATATGTGTGAGGGTTCAATTTGAATTTTTTTCCCCTGGTCTTTCTCTTTTTCTTCTCCATTCATTGTGTGCTACGCATGTGTGTGTGTGTTTAGCTTTCCCGGGGTTTTTGTGTTGTTTGTTTTGTTTCACTTTGTTGTTACTCCAGTTTGTTTTGGGGTGTGTGTGTATGTCCGTGTGTGTGTGTTCAATTTTCCTTAACTCACCATGATGTTGTCTTCAACTTCTGCTCTTATATAGGGTCCCAAGAGCCCCAAATGTTCATTTAGTTCTCCACGGTATAAGGGCTGCGTAAAGGAGCCATCAGTGAATTCCTGGAAAACCACCTTCTTGAACTGAGGGATACTGTCACTCTGAGCCCTAGAGAAAAAAGCAGGGAAAAACAGTGTCCTGATGGACCAAATGGGTAGAAGCGCCTCACAGCCTTGCCTTCTCTGTATTTGGGCTACATTAGTGGAATCAATGATGGGTTGCAAGTATAACAGGGCAGAGAGGAGAGCAGGAGGGATCAAAGATAACTTTCCGGGCTGGACACGATGTCTCATGCTTATCCTCCCAGCGCTTTGGGAGGCTGAGGCAGGAGGATCACTTGAGCCCAGGAGTTTGAGGTTACTGTGAGCTATGAACATGCCACTGCCCTGCAGCCTGGGCAACAAAGCCAGATACTGTCTGAAAAAAAAAGGAAAGAAAAGAGAAAAAAAGAGATCACTTTCAGGTTTCCAGTATGGGCAAACGGGTGAATGGTAATGAAATTTACTGAGATGGAGGACCCTAGAGGAGGTTGGGGTCTACATGGTTTTGAGCATATGGGACATCTATATGAATTAAATCCAGAGGTCAAGGTCAGGTGCAGTGGCTCACGCCTATAATCCCAGCACTTTGGGAGGCCGAGATGAGAGGATTGCCTGAGCCCATGGGTTCGAGACAAGCCTGGGCAACTTGGCGAGACTTCATCACTACAACAACAACAACAAAAATTAGCCGGGCATGGTGGCGCGTGCTGTAGTTCCAGCTACTTGGAAGGCTGAGGTTGGAAGGACCGCCTGAGCCCAGCAGGTCGAGGCTGTGGTGGCCATGAGCGTGCCACTGCACTCCAGCCTGGGAGACAGAGTGAGAACCACACACACACACACACACACACACACACACACACACACACACACACACACACAAATTCAGAGGTCAGAAGCTCACAAAAGAAATCTAGATAAATATTATCTGTACTTAGATGGTATTCAAGTCATGTGAGTGGTCTATACAAGCCAATACTCAATTTTTATGTCCTCATTTTGCTAGGCATCTAAGAAGCATTTTGCATAGTTAAACACTCCATTCTCCTTGAAATACTCTCTCCAGGCTTCACTGGTATGTAAGTTCAATGAAAGCAAGGGTTTTTGTCTGTTTTGTCCGCTGCTGTATTCCTAGCACCTATGACAGTGCTTTGCACAAAGTAAGTGCTCAAGTAATATGTGTTGAATGGTGAATGAATGGACAGTTTATAAACATACCCCAACAACAAGACAGCCTCAGGGTCCTGTCCTTGGATTGCTTTTATCTACTGTTTAAAAAAAAGCTATGAAAATTGTGAACTAAAACATATAAAATAAAATGCGTAAAGCATAACCACCTTTGGTACCAAAAAGCAGCCATCAGCTAGATTAAGAATATTGCTCACAGCTGGACATGGTGGCTCACAACTATCATCCCAGCACTTTGGGAGACTGATCTTTCCTTTCTTCATTTAGGTAGTTCCTTATTTTCAGAGCGAGCACATATGTTTGCCAGTTGTCACTAGAGATGGTTTTCTCTCGCTCTCTCAATTAAAAATAAATGCTTTTAAGAGAGTGGATTTTAGAGATCTACGCCATTATTTTCTTTCTTTTTTTTTTCAGTTGAATTCTCAGTCTGCCGCCCAGACTGGAGTGCAGTGGCCACTCCCGGCCACCGCAGCCTCGACCTGCTGGGCTCCAGCAACCCTTCGGCCTCAGTCTTCCAAGTAGCCGGAATGACAGGCGCGCGCTACCACGTCCGGCTGATTTTTTGATTTATTGTAGAGAAGAGGTCTCGCCAAATTGCCCAGGCCGGTCTCGAACCCGCGGGCCATTGTTTTCATACAAATGCCGATGGCCCTGTTCCCCTCCAAGCATTTAGAGCAATGAGTAAACAGATCAGTTAGTTATTCGCAATGGCCGGGCGCGGTGGCTCACGCCTGTAATCCCAGCACTTTGGGAGGCAGAAGCAAGAGGATTGCCTGAGCCTAGGGACTGGAGACAAGCCTGGGCAACTTGGTGAGACCTCGTCTCTACAATAAATCAAAAAATCAGCTGGGTGTGGAGGCGCGCGCCTGTAGTTCCAGCCATTTGGAAGACTGAAGCCGAAGGATCGCCTGAGCCCAGCAAGTCGAGGCTGCAGTACCACCGCACTCCAGCCTGGGCAAAAAGACTCACTGGATGTCCCTTTTCAATCAGACTCACTCTCCACACTAAAGGTAACCACCATTCTGACATTTATGATAATCATTTCTTTGCTTTTCTTCATAACTTTACTACTTACGGATGCATCCTGACAAATATAGTATAGTTTGACCCGTTTTTATCAAAACTACTCTTCTGTGACACTTTTGTAACAAGTCAAATGTCTGTATGTGTGTGGGTCTAGTTTTAGATTTTCTATTCTGTTCCATTTACCTATTTGTTTATCCCTATACAGGCTACCACATTGTTTTAATTACTACAGCTTCAAAATAAGTCTCAATTTATTATATAACAATTCCTATCAACTTGTTCTTCTTCAAGCGTGTCTTGGCTATTTGTAAGCCTTCACATTTTTATATTAATTTTAGAATCAACTTGGTCTCTACAAAAGAAAAGACTAAGATTTTCATTCAGGTTGCACTGAATCTATAGATAGTTTGGGAATAATCTATATTTTCATATGTTTTCCAATTCGTGTACATGGCATTTATATCTTGGCATTTATTCAGGTCTTCTTTAAAATTTCTCAGTAGACTTCCATAGTTTTTCCATAGAGGTCTTGTATAATTTTAGTGACAGTTGTTTCTCAGCACTTGTGACTATTTTATTCCATTATTTATTTTATGTTTACTTCCTTATTGTGTCTCACTTAACTGACATACTCAAATCTAACTTTCCACCTGATTAAGGCTCTCCCAGAAAGTGGCTATCTTGGCTTATGACCTCTCTCAAGGGAGAGACCCAAGACTGAATGAGAAAGAAACCCTAACAATAAAAATCACAATGGGGGCCATCTTCCATCTTCTTACCAGAAGGAAATCAATCTCCTTGAGCTCAGCAAACTCGCAAGAAATGTGTGATATATGAAAATCCAACACAGGTGCAGAACTAGCACAGATTTGGCCTGGATGATTCAGAAGAGCTACCCCAGCAGTGATGTCAGATTCTTCCATTAGTGAGTCATTTTTGCTGTCACACACAGGTCATTTTGCCATGATAAATATCCCTGACAGACACACCATTGTCTCTCTCTCTCTCTCTCTCTCTCTCTCTCTCTGTCTCTCTCTCTGTGTCTCCCTCTGTCTCTCTCTCTCTCTCTCTCTCCAGCAACTTGTCACTATCTTTCTTTCTCTCTCTCTCTCTCTCTCTCAGTCTCTCTCTCTGTGTGTCTCTCTCTCTCTCTCTCTCTCTCTCTCTTTCTTTTGAGTCAGAGTGTCACTCTGTTGCTCAGGCTGGAGTGTAGTAGCATGCTCACAGCCACTGCAGCTTCAATCTGCTTCAGCCTTCCAAATAGTTGGGACTACAGGCACACGCCACCATGCTCAGCTAATTTTTTGATTTGTTGTAGAGACGAAGTCTTGCCAAGTTGCCCAGTCTGGTCTCGAATCCCCGGGCTCAGGCAGTCCTCTTGCCTCCACCTCCCAAAGTGCTAGGATTACAGGTATCAGCCACCGTGCCTGTCTAAGTCCAATATTTTCTTATTAGTTTCTGTCTGGATGATCTGTTTATTGTTGAAAGTGGGATCTTAAAACCCTCTACTATTATTGTGTTGGAGTCTATGTCTACTTTCAGATCTCTTAATGTTTGTTTTGTATATTTAGGTGAGTGAATGTTTTGTGCATATTTACAATGGTTACATCCTCTTAATTATTGACACTTTTATTACTATATGATGACCTTGTTTGTCTCTTTTTATAGTTTTTGGCCTAAATTGTATTTTTCTGAAACAATCACAGTCACCCCTTCTCTCTGTTGGTTTTCATTTGCATAAAATATTTTTTCCATCTCTTTCAGTCTACAAGTGTCCTTTAAGATAATGTTAATCTCTTGTGGGGAGCATATAGCTGGCTTTTGTTGTTGTTATCTATTCAGTCACTGCTTTTTGATTGGAGAATTGATTCCCTTTAACTTCGAAGCAATTATTGATAAATAAGGACTTACTAGTGTCATCTTGTTAATTTCTGGTTTCTTGTTTGTGTAGATCCTTTCTTTCTCTCTTGATTTCTTCCTTTGTGGATTGATGGCTTTCTGCAGTGGTATGCTTTGGATCTTTTCTTTTTATGTTTCATGTATCTATTACAGGCTTTTGCTTTGTGGTTACTCTGATGCTTACATAAAACACATTATAACAGGCTGTTTTAAGATGATAATTTTGATAGCTCCAGAAACTCTACACTTTTATTTAACTCCTCCCATGTTGTTTTTGATGTAATAATTTGCTTCTTTTTATAATTTGTACTCCTTAAAATTATGGTAGCTTTGTTTTTAATAGTTTTATCTTTTAACCTTTATACTAAAGATATAATTGATTTATCCACTGCCATTACAGTATTAGAGTGTTTTGGCTTTATTTTCATTTGGTCCAGGGCTTGGGAGAGGACGCCAAGGTGGTTAAAAAGCTGACTAGTGGAGGGGAAGGCTCAGACAGAAGCCCTGATACTTTGAGGGGGTCCCCCAAAGGCCGCTGGACTCCTAATCATGCTTGAAGGTGAGCCTTTGAAGAGATACTCGCCCAGCCCAGGCTCGGCCCTCCAGCCTGTGAAGGTTGGCCAGGTAGGCGCCCATCTTCTTGATGAGTTTCACTTCCTCATCTAGGAATGGGTTCTCCAGGAAGTCACAGAGATGGGGGTCTGTGTGAGTAGATCCCAGGGCATGAAGGTCCAAAGGACTTGGTTCAGGTTCTTTTCCAAGGTCATGGTGGCTTTCGCGGCATCCAGGGTTTTTTTGTTTTTGTTTTGAGTTGGAGTCTCACTCTGTCGCCCAGACTGGAATGCAGCGGCCGCTCCCGGCCACCACAGCCTCGACCTGCTGGGCTCCGGCGATCCTTCCGCCTCAGCCTTCCAAGTAGCCAGAATTACAGGCATGCGCTACCACACCCAGCTGATTTTTTGATTGATTGTAGAGATGAGGTCTCGCTGCCCAGGCGGGTCTCGAACCCGCGGGCTCAGGCAATCCACTCACCTTAGCCTCCCAAAGGCGCGGGATTACAGGCTGAGCCACCGAGCCTGGCTAGATGTTTTAATGATTATATCTGATGATTCCAAGATCTTAGGTCTGTAAGTTTGTTTTGGCTCTCTATTGTTACTGATACATCTTGCTAGTTTTTTCTTGTTTCCTTTTGTACCCAGTATCTTTATGTTCTAAATATTGTATCTGTAATATTTATGAAAATAATTTGAGGCCTAGTATGTTGCTTTCTTCTCTAAACAGTTTTTATGTTTTCATCTGCCAGATGTCTGAGGGCACTGCCAGCCCAAGGCCAGCTTACATTATGATCAAGAATAGAGGTTTCATGGACAACAATAATGACAGAAAACTGGACAAACTGGACTGCAGGTTAGCGGAGTGCAGGTCAACTAATTCACCATTACCTTGAGGATGTTTCTCTTTGGAGACCAAGCTTAAAGTGGGGGTGGTTTACATCTACTTCTATTTTCTTGGTTATCTCACCAAGTGTTATTTGAATACTATCTATATATTTATGACTTCCAAATTTATATCTTTCACACTGACCTCTTCCTTTGACTTCAGACTCATACATCGGAGTGCCTGCACAACATTCCAGTTTGGAGGTCTAATGGGCATATCAAACTTCATATGTAAAAAGCAGACCCTTGAGTGTTTCTTCAAATAAATCTGTTCTACCTCAAGCCTTCCACCTCTCGGTAAATGAAGCCATCGATCACCTACTTGCCCAGAACAAAAATTAGAATTTTCTTTACATCCTGTCTCCTCGTTCTTTCCAACTCAACTAACAGCCAGTCTTATATGCTTATCTTAAGTTATACCCAACATCCTTCCATTTCTTTCCATTTCCGTCACCACCACACTGGTCTACATAGCCGTCTTCTTTTATCTGTATGAATACAGCACCCTCTTAATTGGTCTCCCTGCCTTCATTCTTGCCCATGGATGCTGCATGACAAAATTCCATATAATTGGTGTTCCTTGGAGTTCGAACACACATGAAAGACCTGCTTTTGCTTCCTTATACCCATCATTTACTGATACATTCAACATACTTTTATTTGAGCTTCTTTCATGTGTCAGGCAGTATCCAAGGTTCCGTAGGTATACTAGTGAACAATACCTTCAAAGTTTGTGCTCTTAATGAGCTTGTCTTCTACTTGGATAATATAGACAATAAAGAAATAAATATATAGTATTTCACATGCTGATAGGTGCATTGAAAAAATGATGGGCCGGGCTCGGTGGCTCAGCCTGTAATCCCGCACTTTGGGAGGCCGAGGTGAGTGGATTGCCTGAGCCCGGGTTTGAGACCCGCCTGGGCAACTTGGTGAGACCTCATCTCCACTATAAATCAAAAATAGCCGGGCATGGTAGCGCGCGCCTATAGTCCCAGCTCCTTGGAAGGCTGAAGCGGAAGGATCGCCGGAGCTCAGCAGGTCGAGGCTGAGGTGGCCGGGAGCGTCCATTTGCACTCCAGTCTGGGTGACAGAGTGAGACTCCAACTCAAAAAAAAAAAGAAAAGAAAAAATGATGAGTGTGATATTTATACACAACGTTCATGGAAAGCTTCATTAATAAAATGAAATTTGCGGCTGGGCTTGGTGGCTCAGCCTGTAATCGCGCCCCTTTGGGAGGCTGAGGTGAGTGGATTGCCTGAGCCCGCGGGTTCGAGACCCGCCGGGGCAGTGAGACCTCATCTCTACAATAACCGGGCGTGGTAGCGCGCCCCTGTAATTCCGGCTACTCAAAGGCTGAGGCGGAAGGATCGCCGGAGCCCGGCAGGTCGAGGCTGTGGTGGCCGGGAGTGGCCACTGCACTCCAGTCTGGGCGACAGAGTGAGACTCCAACTCACAAAAAAAAAAAAAAAAAAAAAAAAAAAGAGGCTGTTGCAATATTTTTGGTGAGAACTGTTGATGGTTTAGACCAGGACGGTAGTCACTGGGGTGTAGAGAAGAGGCTGGATTGTGTGTGTGTGTATGTATACAGTTCATCTTATTCTTTTAATAGCCGTTTATTATTAAAGAAGCAGTGCATATGCAGTGTAAATAATTTTTAAATGCAGGCAAATGACATTAAAAAAAATAAAGATGGGCAACCCCTTCGGGTCCCCTCCCCCTGTGGGAGCTTTTCTGTACTCTCAATAAATCCTGCTTTCTAAAAAATAATAAAAAATAAAGACACCACATGTACATTATCTGTCAAAGGTTACCATAGCGGAACAAAAGAATAACCAGTAAACTCGTACCTGTTTCTTAGAACATGGGGAGATTTACTCATCCCATAATCCCAGAGCCGCTCCACTGCAGCAATAAAATAGTGTCGTACTTTCTTCTGAAAGCTGCGGGGACCCTGATTTTCATCCTCACCATAAATGTCAAAATCTTTTTTCATTTCAGTTGAGATGGTATCATCATAGTCAATTTCTTCTTGATCTGACTGAATAGTAGGTGTTATTTCCCTTTGATGGCGTTTCAAGACTGATGGGTTTTGAGAGCACCGCCTTCCAGTTCCTCCTTGGTTTGCCCAGGTGGCTTCTCTTTGGGGCCCACCTTGTCCCTCATTTATTGCTGCTATGGCATGATTGTTTTCACAAGGGTTCGGGGACAAAATGGTGTCCTTTACCTCAAAAGCTGTGTTTTCTGGTGCCTTCTCTTGGAATTTCCACTCTTCTTTTGGTATCTGAGTATCATCTTGATTATCCCAAGCAAGAGGATTTAGCAACTTGGAGGAAGTCTTTGTGGAACGTTCTGTCAACCCTTTCAGAAAGTGAATTTTTCCAGGCCTATTTGCTTTATTCCACTTAATATCTCCCTGTGTTTGCTGAGGAAGACTCTGTTCCATGAGCTCCTGGTGGCCAGGCGGCCTATTGCTAGTTTCTGTAGGAAAAAAGTTCTCCTGATAAATGAATTTATCAGGAGATACATTTCCTTTGGTAAGCAATTCAACTTTGCTAGATGTTCCAGGCAAGTCTGATTTCAAGAGAACAGCATTCTCAAGTTTTTTGTCCATGACTGAGTTTGTGTCATTTTCCCCCAGGGAGCCAGCCTCTCTTTGACCACCAATCATCTCCAAGGTTAGAATAGCTAAAGAAATGTTATTTCCTTTGGCTCCTTGTAAGAAATGACTGGTTTTTTGGACCCCAGAACTTTTCTTCCTACAGGCTAATGCCAGAAGATGAGAAGCATTGTCTTGGGGTGGGATCCTAGTCAGGTCTGTAGGTCTAATAGATTGAAATGCTGATACCCTGGCAATGGGCAAAGCAGATCTATTCATCTGAGTGATGTCATGACTCCTCATAAGACAATCTGATGAGGAAGATTGAGTGGTGGCCCTTTTCTCCTTGTTGTAGTCTATCCGTGTGAGGGTGCCCTGGATCAAATAGTTCACATTTTTGTACCACTGGGTTGAGCTGTCGTTCACAATTGTCCCCTTTTCAAGCTCTATTTCTTCTAGTGGGAGTCTCAATTCTTTCAAAGCCCGCTTACCACGTTGAGCAATAACATTCTGCTGGCTTTGGTTAGGAGACATCCTTGTGGTGCTTAGATATTTCTCTATCATTTGTTTGGTTTGGTTTCTCAAGCCTTCCAAGTTTTCTTCCTCCCCTTTTTTTGAGAAATGGTCCACGCGAATCTCTGTTGTATTTGTTGAATTATTTAGTGACCTGGTGTCTTGAATTACATTTTGCCTAGTGCTCAGTAAGAAAAGGTTCTTCATGAAATTCTTAGTGCCAGTCTCTGTATACACCTGAGGCAAAACTACATTCTCTTGTATTGTTTCATTCCTTTCCATTTCTTCCTGAATTTTTTTTTCTTGGTGGTGTGTATCATTTTCAAGTACATTAGCCAAGTTAGTAAGAGATATGTTTACGCCACTTGGAAAAGTCATTTCTTTGAGTCCTGTGTTCTTTGTCAATTCCTCTTCTCCTACTACACCTTTATTCCTCTCTGACAAGAAATTCTGATCGTTCACAGATTTTTCTGATGCTAAAGATATTAATTGCTTTGGACTGGGGCCTTGATCAAATCTCAGAGAGTTCTTTCCAAGGGTCCTTTTTATCCAATTTGCTGAATCTGGTGGCATAGGGCCCTCTTTTTTTAGGTGGACTCTTTCCATATTTTTGGATGAAGTAGTTTTATTCGATGTATAATTTAGCCTCAAAGCTGTAGTATTTTTGTCATGAATCAAAGACATCACTCTTTGAAACTCAGTATCACTTTCTAATATAGTGTCTTGCCAGACAGATGTACTATTCTCAGGTAATAATGTTGGGCCATCAATATGAAACTTTCTATTAGTTGCTGAATTATTGGATTCTTTGTTTGTCTTTACCAAGGAGATATTAACTTTAAATAAAGCATTATCTTTGGTCAACAAAGCAGACTCGTGAGCTCTTTTCTCTTTATATAACCTATCATTCTCCGTTGACAATACATTTTTTCCCAGTGAAATTTCTTGACTACTCATTAAAGCTGCTTCTAACAACTTGGAGTCATTATTGCCTTCGCTCAAGCTCAGAGGTACCCCAGACTCAATAAAGGGAGATGACATTTTGCCAAATACAGTGGTGTCTAAGGAACCTGCTGCCATATGGTCTGGTGAAATTGTTGGTAAAGTCATTAGATTATTTGATGAATTGGAAACTTTTAAATCAAGTTTCTTCAACTCTACTGCTGTAGTTGTCCCCAGAGTCTCACTGGGTCTGAATTGGAGGCCTGGCTCAGGAGTAAATACCATGTCCCCACTGTGATGGAGCTCTGGCCTGAGGCGTGCCACTTCAGATAGGCCCTTGTTGCCGTCTGTCACTCCAGGTGAATAACCATCAGAAATAATCTCATATTTGGCTTCGTGGAGATCAGATACGGATAACCTATATGGCGTAGGATCCTGTCCCAAGAGCGCCAACAAATCACTAGAGGAAACACTTTGTACTTTAAGCATCTGTGTTCGCTCTCCAAACTGAAGGTCAATCTTCTCTATGTCATTTTCTGGAAGTGTGGTGGTTTTAAATTGCTTTTGCCTGGTGCTAGGGTGCCTTGAATTCTGGGAGAAACTTCTAGGTTCAATGACGTTATTTTCATTTGGCAAGTATGTTGAAATATCTTCATATGTGTCCTCATAATAATCGCCAGTGTTCTTGTTACAACTAGAAACCTTCAGTAAGGCTGTCATGCCTCTGTTTCGAAAGTCTGAGTTGTGACACCCCAGAACCCACAGACCTGGAGATGAGGAAGAATAAGACTCTGGTTACTCATAACCCACATTCCAACAAAGTTCTGTGTCAAAGGTTCTCTCCCTTTCCCAGATAAATGAAAAAAATGCCAGTTAGTACCATTATAACATAGGTCATTGGGCTAAATCCCTGACACACATAATAGTGCAACAATGATGACATAAGTGGGGGTTTTTTTGCATTAGCGCAGTAGTGTTATGCCTGTTTGTGACCATGAGAAAGAGCTATGATAAAAAATTAATAGATATTGGGATAAAAATGTGAAAATGTAATTCATATACACAATAGTGGAGAGTCAATAGTCACAAATAACTCTCTGATGATGACAGTGACTTAATTCATTTATCAGCTGTGTGGCTTTGAGAAAGTCACTTAAGCTCTCTGAGCTGTAAGTTTCTAATTTGCAAATGAGGCTAATAGTATCTACCCCATCATAGAATACATTGAAATCACATTACATAATGCATAGCATTCACTGTCACCTATTTCCAGAATATAAGTAAGCACAAAGGAGCAGCATTTAGGTCTAGGACTCACCTAACATAAAACTCTACCACAGTGCTAATGATATTCATTTCTACTATGAGCAAGATTAGCCAATGCCCTGGTGCTAATGTAGATGCAGGGGCATATGGGACAAAATGCATATTTACCAAGTTACCCATCATGGAAAATCAACACCCTTGTCATCACACAATCTTTGCAGGCAAGATCTTAACTGCATCCAGCTTCCCCTCAAAAGGAAACCTTCTCCAAAGTATCTTCAGCAGAGCCCTGTGACATAATGAGATGTCCATAGACAAGGTTTCTATGGTCAAACACATTTCGGAATCACTGCACCTTTCTATGTGCATCCAAATTATGAATAAAATGGAAAAGGAAAATAAAAACACTGTTTTCATGTGCAAGGACTAAGAAAACCTACCTCTAATGCAACTAGTCTCAGAAAGTGACTGCAGAATGTTAGCCACCAAAATAAAGGAGTATATCAAACAAGAGTCGGACATAGGCTCAGATCCAAGAACTGGGCACCTATCCTGAGGAAGAATGAACAGAAGTCCCAAGGTGATAACTGAGCCTCAGGCCTAGAAAAAACTTAGAGACTGGTGCAAGGAGATGCACAGCTCCAGGAGGTCACAAGCTAAGCAAAAAGGAACACACTCTGTGATGGAATTCTTGAAAAAAGATAATAACGAAAGGAAGACATTATAAGAACAGGAAAGTAATGAGAAATTCTGGTTAGTTCTGGTGCATGCTTATAGTCCCAGCTACTGGGGATGCTAAGGTGGGAGGAACATCTGAGTCCAGGAGGTCGAGGCTGCAGTGAGCCATGATCACATCACCGCACTCCAGCCTGAGTGAGAGTGAGACCCCAGCTCTGAAAAAAAAAAAATAATTAAAAACATGTCTTAAATATTTAAAAAAAGAAGTTCTGATGAAGTTACTTATGAAAATTGAAATGTAATGCTATTTGGTTACACAGTAAACAGTATTTATTTAGTCATAAGAATGTGGTTTTACGAAAAATAGGGACATAAGTATATCATATATTTGAGGATTGGGATCCCAATTTCATGATATTTAAAGCATATTTTTAATGATGGAAAACCAGATCAGGATTGGAACTAAAATGAACAATTTAAATAAGGTTTTTTTATTCTTAAAATTCCATAGTTATAACTGAGACCAAATTACTATCTTCCTTTTCCTTAGGAGGACAGTAATTGGGTGAGAAAAGATGAAAGGCACGTCAGTAAACAGGTCTAGAATGACATACCAAACTGAAAACAGAGCTTAACTCTGAGATGGGCCTGGGATTAAGAATGGCAGTCAAGAGGGACTTTAGTTTTATCTGCATTGGTTGAATTTTTGTTATAAGAACATCTTTTTTACCCGGGTGTGGTGGCATGTGCCTGTAGTTCCAGCTGCTTGGAAGGCTGAGGTGGAAGGATTGCCTGAGCCCAGTGGGTCAAGGCTGGGGTGGCTTGAGTGTGCCACTGCACTTCAGCCTGGGCATCAGAGTGAGACTCCGACTCAAAAAAAAAAAGAAATCTTTTTGTATTACACATGTGACTAAAAACACATCAAAACATTATAATTAATTTATAAATCTCAATCTAAGAACTTAAAAAAGAGTTTGTGCTTTAAAGAAAAAGTCAATAAAATAGATAACAAAATAAAAAAATTAAGAAATGTCACATATATAAAATTTGAAACAAAAAAGATAAATAATTACAGATACAAAGAAAATGAAAATAATTAAAATTCCCGTGATGACATCTCAGCTGCCAATCTCCTTCTTCAACTTCTGACACAGGCATAAGCTACCTGGCCAAGTTTGGGACTTGGTCAGCACTACAGATTTATAGGCCAGCCTCCTGCCACTGTGATCTAACCAGGGTTTTCAGGGAACTAATTAATTCTATAAGTTGTTATCCACTCTTGGAACTAGTTACTATCAAAGTAACTCAGAGACACAGAGCCTAGCTGATTACAAGCCTGCACAGGAAGTAACAGGAAGTAAGAGGAGAGAGGCCACCATAGTAGAAACTAGAAATTGAACAGAGATTAGTTTACCTTTACTTTTCTTCTAGCTGTTGAGTTGAGAAAGCAATTCAACATCTACCAAGTAAACAGAGAATTAGGCTAAGAGCAAGTTGCTTATCCTCTTTGTTAACAAACCTTGGTCAGGACATATTTGTACCTTGTTTGAGGACAAGAGAAAGTATGCAACCTGTAAAATTTCTGCAGACCAAGGAGAAAAAACAAGACATGAAACTCAGAGGCAGTACCTACTTCTGAAAGTAATCCACTGTAGATTCTAGAGGAAAAGTGGGAACAAAAATCTTGGTATACCAAGATTAACACAAGAAGACATAGTTTCCATAACTTAAGATCAAAAACTATCTTCTATGTTTTAAAGTCACAAAGCGTATACACAAGGTACAATGGTAATTCAACTGGATGAAATAGAAAGGAAGAATTATAAGGAAACTTAAGACATAATGTCAGATTATAGGTTTGTGCATGTGTTCTAATAAAACTTTATGTACAAAAACAGGCAGCAGGCCAGACTACCTAAGGACCATAGTTTGCTAACTCCTGATGTAGATGGTCACCCATTGTGCCTTTCATGGAGCATCAAAAGATAAGCTGTTTTTAACATGGTGGAGAAAAGTCTGGCCTTTTTTCCTGTTCCTTTCAGAAATTACCCCAAAGGAAAAAAGACACAACAAACTTTTATCTTCACTTAAACCAGAAGACATCTGAAACCAGGAAACCAGGAAACCACAAAATAGAGTAAGTGCAGTCAATGTCAAACAGGTATCAGAAGATACCAAGACAAGCTGGCCACCGGGGCATAGCCAACGTGTACCTCTCTCACCAAGCAGAACAGAGAGGACAGACCCAGCTGCCAGTAAGCTCAGGTGGCTTGAATAGTTTGAGACAGAGGAAACACCCTGCATCCTGCAGAGGTCTCTTTGAATGCATTTGGATCAAGAAAGAGAGAGTCTGAAACTGGGGCACCCCATTCCTGCTGGGTGCCAGGCTCGCATAGGACCAGTAGCCCTGCCTTGTGTTCAAGAGGGGGTGAGTGCTCCTGACACAGTCTGGGTTGATTCCCTTCCTCCCAGCTGCATGTGGGTCATTGGTTCCATGTGGAAGGAGACCTGGTTAGGACACAATGGCTGCATCCGAAGCTCATGCAGTTCTGGGAACACACCCGCATTCTGAACGCCTCTGCCAGTCAGTCCCCAAGTGCATACTCCCCACCAGGGGCACCTGGATCTCAGACCAGGAAAGCTTACCTTTTATTTGCACTCACTCAGTGCCTGCTGCCAGTGTCTGGTGGCCAGCCTCCCTCTCCAGACCAGGAAGCTTTTCCCGCCAGCACCCAAACAGTGGGTCCCCCTGTGACAGGGAATCTACTGTTTTTCAAGCGCAGACTTGGTTGGAATTGGGGGAGATACAAAAGGCACCTGGAAGCACTGTTTCCTGGCAGGAATGTTTCTGGGCTGCAATGGATGAACAGCTGCCTGGGGGCCCTTCCCCCACCTGGTCCCCACATTAAGCTCCCAATCTGACCACAGAAAAAACTGCAAGAGAAAGTCACTGAGTGTGAAGCACTGCCCAGCAAGAGTTGTGGAGCAGAAGTGACTACCCCGCTCTCACTCCCGAGTGAACTATTTTGAATGGCAGAAAAGGCCCTAGGACACCAAGAGCTTATGTAGCTACAAAACAACAATACTAAAAAGTAACAATTAAAAGAGAGGAGATGCTCCTCACAGATAAGGAAGAACCAGTGAAAATACACCAGCAATCCTCAAAACCTTAAAGAGACATCACCTAAAAAAGCAGCTATCAGTTCCCAAACAATGGAAGCCACCCAGAACAACCTGTCCTTGATGAAAGTCACAGAATTCAAATATTGGATGACTAAAATGACTAAGAAAAACCACAAGAAGTTAGAAGAAAAGATCACCCAAGTCATGCAGGAAGTAAAGTTGAGTTGACCAATATGAGAAAGGTCCATTCCAAAATCCTGGAAATGATGAACTTCCTCTTGGAATTTCAAAGCACAATAACAAGCATAGGGAGTAGGTTCAATCAAGCAGAAAAAAGAATCTCAGAGCTTGAAAACTAAAATATGGAACTAATTCACTCTGTCAAAAACATAGAAAAAGGAACGAGAAAGCCTTTGAGAGGTGTGGGACTATGTCAAGAAACCAAATCTACACCTGATTGGTATCCCTGAAGCAGAAGGGGAAACTGAGAACACCATGGAACAAGCGTTCCATGATGTCATCCAAGAAAGTTTCTCACATCTCACTAGAGAGGTGACCATTCAACACAAGAGATTCAGAGAACCCCTCATAAGGTATCACATGAGAAGACCATCCCCAACACACATAGTAATATGCCTCAACAAAGTAAGCATGAAAGTAAAAATCCTAAAGGCAGCAAAAAGGAAGGTCAGACCACCTACTGAGGAAGACCCATCAGAATTGCACCAGACTTAGCAGAAACACTACAAGCCAAAAGGGACTGGAGTCCCACTTTTAATGTTCTCAAAGATAAGCAATTCCAGCCAAAAATTTCCTGCCCTGCCAAGCTAAGCTTCATCAGTGACAGATAATTAAAATTCTTCCCAGACATCCAATCCCTAATATGCTGCCTCTAAATCAGCCCTTCAGGAGATGCTTAAGAAGGTGTTGAACACAGAAACAAAAGAACAGTCACACCTATCACAAAAGTATAGGCAAGCACAAAGTTCACAGATCATATAGATCATTCACAGAAATGAAAATATACACACATATAAATACAAAAGGAAAAACTCCAATGATAGCCAAAAAACAAATACTCATATTAAAAATAGGAAGCCAGGCTTGGTGGCTTAGCCTGTAATCCCAGCACTTCGGGAAGCTGAGGCGAGTGAATTGCCTGAGCCCGCGGGTTTGAGACCCACCCATGCAATTTGGCGAGACCTCGTCTCTACAATAAATCAAAAACTAGCCTGGTGTGGTAGTGCATGCTTGTAGTTCCAGCTACTTGTAAGGCTGAGGCAGAAGGATTGCTGGAGCCCAGCGGGTCGAGGCTGCGGTGGCCGGGAGCAGCCACTGCACTCCAGCCTGGGCGACAGAGTAAGATTACAACTTAAAAAAAAATTGGCAAATGTTTGAATAGACATTTCTCAAAAGAAGACATACAACTGGCAGGTATTTGAAAAAAAATGCTCAACATCACTAATTATCAGATACATGCAAATAAAAACCACACTGAGATATTTCACCCCTATTACAATGACTTTTTGATCAAAGTTCCTCAAAAAACTAAAAATAGAACTACTTTATAATCCAGCAATGCCACTGATGAGTATATATGCAAAAGACAGGAGATCAGAGTGAGTATCAAAGAGATATCTGCACACCCATGTTTATTACGGTACTACTCACAATAGTCAAGATATGGAATCAACCTAAGTATCTGTCAATAGATAAATGGATAAAGACAGTATGGTTCATATACATAATGAAATATTATTCGACCATCAAAAAGAATGAACTTTTTTTTTTTGAGTTTGAGTCTCACTCCAGCACCTAGACTGGAGGACAGTGGCATGCTCCCGGCCACCGCAGCCTTGGCCTGCTGGGCTCCGGCGATCCTTCCGCCTCAGCCTTCCAAGTGGCCAGAACTACAGGCGCACGCTACCACGCCTGGCTAATTTTTGATTTATTGTAGAGATGAAGTCTCGCCAACTTGCCCAGATGGGTCTCAAACCCACGGACTCAGGCAATCCACTCACCTCGGCCTCCCAAAGAGCGAGATTACAGGTTGAGCCACCGAGCCCGGCCAAGAATGAGCTATTATTTGCAACAACATGAATGGAACTGGAGGACACTATGTTAGGTAAAATGTGCCAGACAGAGAAAGACAATTATCACATGTTTTCACTTATATGTGGGAGCTAAAAAAATTATTTCATGGGGATAGAGAGTAGAGTAGAAGAAATAAGGTCTAGTGTTCAGTAGCACAATAGGGCAACTATAGTTGACAATCTTTTTTTGTATATTTAAAAATAACTAAAAGAGTGGAAGTGAAATATTTCTAACACACATGATAAATGTTTGAGGTGATAGATCTCCCAGTTACCCTAATTTGACCATTGCATGTGTATGCTTATATGCAAGTATCACGTGTACTTCATAAATATGTGCAACTATTACGTATCTATAAAAATTAAAAATTGACCCTTGAGAAGTAAAGACAATTTTTAGAACAAAGACTTTTAAGTTAAATACTTTAGTTGGTGCTGTCTTTAAAATGCCTTGCAATTACCAAAATCACTTGAATGGTTTCATATCTGCCCAAATATGAGCCAGTAGGCCAAAAAGCGTATGAATGGTCAGTGAAGCATTCACAGCTGCTAGTAAGAGACTACGATAAATAACTAACCTGGGTTTTCCATTGACATGAAGACAGTTTCTCCTGAGAATGGGAATAGGGTAAGTGTGTCTTCATAAACCATTTTGTGTTTGAAGGTATATCCGGAGAAGAAGACAGAAAGGAAGTCAGTCTGTGCTCCAATGCTTAAAATGTACCAGTATGCCACCTCATGCAAACAAACGGACAACTGCAAGCTGTCAAAAACATAGCCATTGATGCCTGCAAAAGCAATGGGGAACAAGAGATTAGACAGTATCCCAGATTAATTATTTTGCATCGTGATTGTCATGATACAATTAGGAATTATTGTATGTCATGCCCATAACATAATTCCCGAGATATTATATCTTTCCCCAAAAAGTAGATTAATACTTAACCAGTTGTCTGAAGCCCAAAGTGAAGAGAAATAGAAAATACACAGAGGAGAAACCAGGAAAAAAAAAACCTTTGAGCTTAAAGTTAACATTTGGTAATGTTCTGGATGCAAGGAAATGAAAGAAGCAGGACAAATAGATGCTTACACCAGATTCCTGTTTCATAAGGAGTAAATGCTGTAAATGAAAGAATTGATTCATACAATTGAAATATTGGTTGCCAATTATAGAAACGTACTGTAACAATATTAAGTGTCCCAGATTTCATAACGTCACTGAAGTTACATAAGAGAAAAAAAATATTTTTTGAGTCGTGGTCTCACTCTATCACCCAGGCTAGAGTGCATTGGCACAATCGCGACTCACTGCAGCCTCCACCTCCAGGCTAAGGCGATATTTTTGCCTCAGCCTTTCAAGTAGCTGGGACTACAGGCGCATGCCACCATGCCTGGGGAATTTTTTTCAACTTTGTAGAGATGAGACTATGTTACCTAGGCTGGTCTCAAACTCCTAAACTGAAGCAGTTCTCCTGCCTCAGTCTCCCAAAGTGCTGGGATTACAAGTGTGAGCCACCATTTCTGTCCCCAGAATATCTTTATTCTCAGGAAATGTGTACCAAAGAATTGAGTGGCAAAGGCGCATGATGTCTGCAACCTATTTTCAAATAGAAATAAGTAATGAAAGTATGTATATAGAGAAAAAAGAAAATATAGCAAAATTTTAAAAATTGGTGAATCCAGGCAAAGGGTATATGTAAGTTCTGTGTATTATTCTTGTAACTTTACTGTAAGTTTTAAATTATTTCAAACTAAAGAGCTAAAAAAAAGCAACACAGGCCTTAGTCTACAAAAGGTATTGTTTCTGAAAACCTCTACCATACCTCCATCCACTCAATAAACATTTGTCTACTTTGTTACTAGTTATTGTGCAAGGTGGATGCCCATAAACCACTAAGCAATGCTTAAACCCTAGCTTAGGGCAACTAATTAGGAATCAAAGTTTCTTTTTCTAAACGGCATTGAGAGGTATGACAAAGTTATTGTAATTAAAACTGCGGTCTTCATGCAGTAATAGACTTATCAAACAATATAGAGTCCAGAAATCAACAAGATATGAGTGGTGTCAGGCAAGGTGGCTCACACCTGTCATCCCAACACTTTGGGAGGCAGAGTCGAGAGGATTGCCTGAGCCCAGGGGTTCGAGACCAGCCCGAGCAACTTGGTGAGACCTCGTCTCTACAATAAACCAAAAAATTAGCCAGGCATGGCAGTGTGTACCTGTGGTTCCAGCTACTTGGAAGGCTGAGGCAAAAGGATTGCCTAAGCCCAGCACATCGAGGCTGCAGTGGCCATGAGCATGCCACTGCATTCCAGTCTGGTTGACAAAGTGAGACTCTGACTCAAATTAATTAATTAATTAATGTATTTAAAAAGATATGAGTGGAAATTAAATATATGGTAAAGACGGCATCTCAAGCCAGTAGGAAAAAGAATGAGCTGTTTGGTAAATGATGGAAAATACGACCATCCATTTAGAAAAATAGATTCCATTTCATTTAGCCTCACTAACAACAGTAAACTCCTGTTAAATGAATCTCAGCTTGGCCTTAGGATGCCTCTGTACTTGAGTCCTTACTAACGGAGTGCCGTCTGGCTTAGTGCATTAACCAACTGAAAGCCTAACTTAGGAATACACTTTTGTAAAAAACAGCTGAGTCTCAGCCTATGACAGCAGCGGAGCTTCAGCCAGTCGTAGGAGGCAAACAGATTCAAATAAGTCCAACTTTATGCTGTAATCAATTAAGCTACATCTATATCTCATTTATGTTTCTATTCGTAAATACTGCCTGGCCATGTTGTTGGCTGGTGTTCTTTGAACTTCTCCTGGTTCTGAGGGCTGCTGGATTCTAGAATCATGAGATGAAGTCAATTAAGATCTTTAAATTTGTTGTAGTTTGGCTTTTTGACACTCCACATAGATTAAATAATTACATGTCTTTTGTGAAATATGTACTTGCTTCTTTTGGGTACAGTATTAGTCTGCTAGGGCTGCCATAACGAAGTACTACAGACTGGGTGACTTGAATGATGGAAATATGTTTTCTCATACTTCTAACAGCTAAAAGTTCAAGATCAAGGTGTTGTCAGGTTTGGTTTCTTCTGAGGTCTCTCTCCTTGGCTTGCAAATGACCACCTCCTGGCTGTGTGTTAGCACGTCTTTCCTGTGTGCACGTGCATTCCTGGTGTCTCCATGTGTACAAATTTCTTCACTTTATAAGGACACTAGTTGTATTGGATTAAAGCCCATTCTAACCACTTCATTTGAACTTAAATAGACCTTTAAAGACCCTATCTCCAAATACAGTCACATTCTGAAATACGAGGTTTAGGACTTCAACATACAATTTTGGGGGAAGGGTATGATTCAGCCCATAACAGTTATATAACTAACGGTAGATCTCCTGAGTCAATAGGGTATGCATATGTTCAGCTTTAGATACTGCCAAATATTTTCCCAAAGTAATTGCACAAATTTCCGTCTTTATCAGAAATGTATAAGAGCTCTGGTTGCTACTCATCTTTGTCAACACTTGTTAGGGTCAGCCTTTAATTTTAGCCATTCTGTTGTATATATAGTATCTTGTCGGTGGAATTTTTTAAATTTTCGTGGTTCATTTGCTAACTTGTGTATTGCTTATTTCAATTCACTGGAATGTAAGCTCCATTGAGCTTAATTACTAGATTGGCAAATTCTTCTCTGTCTAATCTTTTCAAAAATTTATTTTTTAATTGATAGGAAAAACAGTATCTATTTTTGGTATACATCACAATTTTTAAAATATATATAACATATATACATAGGAATGTCTAAATTAAACTATTTAACATATGCATTACCTCATACATTTATTTTTTCACTTGAAATCTACTCTTGTAGCAATTTTCAAGTGTACAATGGATTATTTTTTTTTTTTTTTTTTTTGAGTCGGAGCCTCACTCGGTCACCCAGACTGAAGTGCAGCAGCCGCTCCCGGCCACCGCAGCCTCGACCTGCTGGGCTCCGGCGATCCTTCCACCTCAGCCTTCCGAGTAGCCGGAGTTACAGGCAGGCGCTACCATGCCCGGCTGATTTTTTGATTGATTGTAGAGATGAGGTCTCGCTGCCCAGGCGGGTCTCGAACTCGCGGGGTCAGGCAATCCACTCACCTCAGTCTCCCAAAGGCGCGGATTATAGGCTGAGCCACGGAGCCCGGCTACAATGGATTATTAATTGTAGTCACCTTGGTGCACACCACATCTCTTTGTTTATTTCTTCTGTACAACTGGAATTTTGTGTCCTTTGACCAACATCTTCCCAATCCTCATCCTCCAAGATTCTGATAACCATTATTTTATTCTGTTTCTATGGGATCCCCCGTTTTTTAGATTCCACATATAAATGATATCAAGCTGTGTTTGTCTTTCTGTGCCTGGATTATTTTAACATAATGTCCTCCAGATTCATTCATGTTGTCACAAGTGGCAGAATTTTCTTTTTCTCTTTTGTAAGACTGAGTAGTATTTCATTGTGTGTGTGTGTATAATAAATATGTCACATTTTATTTGTCTGTTTATTTGTTGATGAACACTTAGGTTGATTCCATATCCTCACTGTTGCAAATAATGTTGCAATGCACATGAGATTGCAGATATCTCTTGATTTCATATCCTTTGGACATATTTGTAAGAGTTGGATTGCTGGATCATATAGTAGCTCTACTTTTTCAGGAACTTCCATTCTTTTTTATTTTTTTGAGTCGGATTCTCACTCTGTTGCCCAGACTGGAGTGCAGCGGCCGCTCCCGGCCACCGCAGCCTCGACCTGCCGGGCTCCGGCGATCCTTCCGCCTCAGCCTTCCCAGTAGCCGGAACTACAGTCATGTGCCACCACGGCCAGCTCCTTTTTGTTTGATTTATTGCAGAGACAAGGTCTCGCCAAGTTGCCCAGGTGTGTCTCGAACCTGCAGGCTCAGGCAATCCACTTGCCTCGGCCTCCCAAAGTGCTGGGATGACAGGCTGAGCCACCGAGCCCGCCGGAACCTCCATTCTGTTTTCCATAATGACTATACTAATTTACATTTTTGCTAATCGTGTGAAAAGGTTCCCTTTTCTCCCCATCCTTGCCAATACTTGTTATCTTTTATAATAACCATTCTAACAGGTGTGAGGTGATATCTCATTGTAGCTTTAATTTGCATTTCCTGATGGTTAGTGATGTTTCGCCTTTTCTTATATACCTGTTGACCATTTGGATTTCTTCTTTTGAGAGATGGCTATTCAGGTCCTTTACCCATGTTTTAATTGGGTTATTTGAGTTTCTGCCATGGAGTTGTTTGGGTTCCTGATATATTTAGGATATTAACCCCTTATCAGATGCATGGTTTGCAAGCACTTTCTTCCATTCTATACATTGTCTCTTCACTCCGTTGATTGTTTCCTTAGCTGTACCGAAGCTTTTCAGTTTGATGTAATCCCAGTTGTTTATTTTTGCTTTTGTTTCCTTTGCTTCGACGTTACAGTAAAAAAGTATTTGCCCAGACCAATGCCATGGAACTTTTCACCAGTGCTTTCTTCTACTGTAGTTTTATAGTTTCAGATCTTAAGTGAAAGTCTTTAATGCATTGGTTGATTTTTTTAAATGGTGTGAAATGAGGGACTACTTTCATTTTTTATATATATACCCAGATTTCTCAGCACCACTTATTGAGAGACTATCACTTCCCCTATTGTGGTGCTCTGTGCATCTTTATTGAAAATCTATTGAACGTAAATGCATACATCTATAGTTCTGGGCTATCCATTCCGTCCAGTTGGTGTATGTGTCTATTTTGTGCCAGTCCCATACTGTTTTGGAAATGATAGCTTTGCAGTAGGTTTTGAAATCAAGTAGTGTCATGCCTCTGACTTTGTTCTTTTTGCTCAACATTGCTTTGGCTAGTCAAGATATTTTGTGATTCCATGCAAATTTTATGATTTTTTACTATTTCTGTGAAAAAATGACATTGGAATTTTGATAGGGATTTCATTACATCTGTAGATCACTCCAGATAGCATGGTTATTTTTACAAAATTAATTCTTCTAATTCATGAATATATTTCTATTTATTTGCATCTTCTTCAATATTTTAGTTTTCAGTATACAGATATATAACCTCCTTGAAAAACAAAATCATCTGATCATCTCAATAGATGCAAAAAGGCATTAAAAAAAAAACAACCTTTCATGATAAAAACTTTCAAAAAATTAGAATGTACCTCCACACAACTAAGGCTATATATGATAACCTTATAGCTAACATCATACTCAATGGAGAAAAGTTGAAAGCTTTTCCTTTAAGATCTGGAATTCCTAAGTATTTTATTTTTTGTACCAATTGTAAATCAAATTGTTTTATTGTGTTCTTTTTCAGATAATTTGTTGTTAGTGTATACAAATGGTCCTAATTTTTGAGTGTTGATTTTGCATCCTGCAAATTTACTAAATTTGTTTATGAGTTCTAACAGTTTTTTGGTGGAGTCTTTAGGCTTTTCTGTATATAAAATAATGTCATATAAAAACAGAGACAATTCAACGTCTTCCTTTCCAATTCAGATGCCTTTATTTATTTATCTTCCCTAATTGCTCTGACTAGGACTTCCAGTACTATCATAAACAGAAGTGGGAAGATTGGGCATCCTTGTCATGTTCCAGATCTTAAAGGAAAAGCTTTCGCTGGGCTCAGTGGATCATGCCTGTAATCCCAGCACTTTGGGAGGCAAGGGGATTGAGCCCGGAGGTTCGAGATCAGCCTGGGGAATTTGGTTTGCTAGATATTTTGTTGAGGGTTTTTGCATCTATGTCCATCAGACACATACGCCTGTAATTTTCTTTTCTTTTTTTTTTTGGAGTTGGAGTCTCACTCTGTCACCCAGACTGGAGTGCAGTGGCCGCTCCCGGCCACCGCAGCCTCCACCTGCTGGGCTCCGGGGATCCTTCCGCCTCAGCCTTCCAAGCAGCTGGAACTCTAGGCGCGCGCTCCCACGTTCGGCTAATTTTTTGATTTATTGTAGAGATGAGGTCTCGCCACTTTGCCCAGGCGGGTCTCGAACCCACAGGCTCAGGCAAATCCACTCACCTCAGCCTCCCAAGGCGCGGGAATACAGGCTGAGCCACCGAGCCCGGCTCAATTTTCTTTTCTTATAATGTCTGTATTTGGCTTTGGTAGCAGGGTAGTGTTGATCTTGTAAAATGAGTTTGTAAGTGCTCCCTTTTTACATTTTTTGTGAAGAGCTTAAGAATGACTAGTATTAATATTTCGTTAATGTTTAGTAGAATTCAGCATTGAAGCCATCAGTATCTGGGATTTTCTTTGATGGGAGATTGTTTTTGCTGATTTAATGTCCATACTCATTACTGATCTGTTCTGTTATTTCTTAATGATTTCTTTTTTTTACCTAAAAAATGGGTATTTTAATAAAACCTTTAAATAACAAATCATCATGGTGCTATATAATTCAATCCAGAAATTAGAAAAATAATTTAAGTTGTTTCATTTCTTCTAGGTTATCCCATTTATTGGTGTGTAATTGTTTATATTTGTCTGTTACAATTTTACACAAACAATTCTTTGTATTTCTGTGGTGTAGGTTGTAATGTCATCTGATTTTTGATTTATTGATTTCTGATTTTTATTTATTTGAGTGTTCTTTCATTTTTTCTTTGTCTAGCTAAAACTTTGTTGATTTTGTTTATCTTTCACAAAGCCAACTCTTAGTTTCATCAGTCTTTTCTATTGTTTATCGAGTGTCTATTTTATTTATTTCTGCTCTGATCTTTATTTTCTCCTTCTACAAACTTTGAGCTTAATTTGTTCTTTTTCTAGTTTCTTGAGGTATTACATTAGGTTGTTTATCTGAAATCTTTGTTATTTTCTGAATGTAGGCATTTATTGCCATAAACTTTCTTGGTAGAAGGGCTTTTGTTGCATCCTGTAAGTTTTGGTATGTTATGTTTCCATTTTCATTGGTCTCAAAATATTTTTAAATTTCCCTCTTAGTTTCTTCTTTGACCCACTAGTTGTTTAGGAGCTTATTATTTAATTTCCACATATTTGTGAATTTTCTAAAAGTCTTCCTATTATTGATTGATAGTTTCATACCATTATGGTTGGCAAAGATACTTGGCATGATTTTTTTTTTTTTTTGAGTAGGAGTCACACTCTGTCACCCAGGTGATCCTTCTGCCTCAGCCTTCCAAGTAGCTGGAACCACAGGTGTGCGCCACCATGCTAATTTTTTGATTTATTGTAGAGATGAGGTCTTGCCAAGTTGCCCAGGCTGATCTCAAACACGTGGGCTCAGGCAATCCTCTCACCTCTGCCTCCCAAAATGCTGGTATTACAAGTGTGAGCCACCGCACCCAGTGACATGATTTCAATGTTCTTAAATTTGTTTAGACTTGTTTTGTGATCTAACATATGATCTACCATGGAGAATGTTCCATGTGTGCTTGAGAAGATTGTGTATTCTGATGTTGTTGGATGAAAAGTTCTGTATATCTTTGTTAGGTTCATTTGGTCTAAAATATAGGTTAAGTCCAATTTGTTCTTACTGATTTTCTTTCTGGATATCTGTCCATTGTTAAAAGTAGGGTACTAGCCGGGCTCGGTGGCTCAGCCTGTAATCCCGCGCCTTTGGGAGGCTGAGGTGAGTGGATTGCCTGAGCCCGCGGGTTCGAGACCCGCCTGGGCTGCGAGACCTCATCTCCACAATAAATCAAAAAATCAGCCGGGCGTGGTAGCACATGCCTGTAATTCCAACTACTCGGAAGGCTGAGGCGGAAGGATCGCCGGTGCCCAGCAGGCAAGGCTGCGGTGGCCGGGAGCGGCCACTGCACTCCAGTCTGGCTGACAGAGTGAGACTCCAACTCAAAAAAAAAAAAAAAAAAGTAGGGTACTGAAGTTCCCTACTATTATTTCAATCTATTTCTTTCTTCAGATCTACTAATATTTGCTTTATAGATTTAGGTGCTCCAATGCTGGATGTATATATATATATATATTTACAATTGTTATATTTTGTTGATGAATTGATCACTTTATCATTATATAATGACCTTCTTTGTCTTGTTTTACAGTTTTTGACTTAAAGTCTATTTTATTTGATATAAACATAAGCACTTTTTGTTCTCTTTTTGATCTTCATTTGCATAGAATATCTTTTTATCCTTTCATGCTAAAGCTCTATGTGTTTTGTCTCTGGTTTTTCATGTTTCTTGTTAATATCTGCACATTTGATGACACAGTCATCTCTTCCAGACTTTATGGGCTACTTTTGCTGTGGAAAGACTTTCCCCTATGGGGGGGGTGAGGATGCTTGCTGAGGGGGATGTAGTGGTTCTGGCACCTGTAATAGGGTAATTGTGCAGTTTCTGTTCAACTGTGTCAGTTGAGGTCAGTGTTGAGAGAGAATGTAGGGATCCTCAGCAGCCAATGTGCTGGTGGTGAGGGTTATTGGAATATATACAAAATATATATCAAGAAAATATTAGGCCAGGTTTGGTGGTTCAAGCCTATAATCCCAGCCCTTTGGGAGGCCGAGGCGAGAGGATTGCCTGAGCTCAGGGGTCTGAGACTAGCCTGGGCAACTTGGTGAGACCTCGTCTCCACAATAAATCAAAACAATTAGCAGGGCATGGAGGCTCACGTCTGCAGTTACAACTACTTGGAAGGCTGAGGCGGAAAGATCGCCAGAGCCCAGCAGGTCGAGGCTGCGGTGGCTGTGAGCATGCCACTGCACTCCAGCCTGGGCGACAGAGTGAGACTCCAACTAAAAAAAAAATTAAAATATTTAAAAATATATAAAGCAATATATAAAACATATAAATATATAAAACAAATATTTTATTATAAAGATGTGGGGTACAATTCAGGGTTAGGCATACAAACGTTGATTATGCAGGTACCCTTGTTGATGAGGTATAAAGCAAATATTAATAGATCTGGAGAAAGAGATAGATTGAAATAAAATAATAGTAGGGGACTTCTGTTTCCCACTTTCAACAATGGACAGATATCCAGGAAGAACATCAGTAAGAACAAATTGAACTTAACCTACATTTTAGGCCAAATGACCCACATCGCCTTTGGTGACGACGGCTGCCATGGTCCTCCCAATCGCTTTTTGTTCAACTAGGGAGGTTGTGGCTGAGGGACTCCCTCTTGGTACTGGGTCTACCTCGTGGTTTCATTCACAGGGGCAGTGACCCAGATTTCTGAGGGACACTTATGGCTTATGGCGTTTCCATGAAGCTCAGGCCTAAGGCAGGAGCATGCATGAAGGGACTACAGCTCTGGGCACTGGTGCCTGGGATCCAGGAACTCCTATTCCTGCACTGGTGACACTATGCAAGGTATGGATACTTATGAAGCAGCCAGGAGAACAGAGAATGGGACCTCAGGCACTCAGTTCTGAGGTGCAAATGCTTGCAAAGTAGCCAAGGAACAGAGCATGAGAACCCAAGGGACTAAGTTAGTGCCCAGGACAGGTGCTCACAGAAAGGTTGCCTCTGGGACCCAGGTGTGAACTAGCTTACTATGGCAATGGGTCTGGAGCCTGGGCAGGCCTAGTGAAGCCACAGAGCCAGGTCTGGAGTGCAGGCAGCTTCGTCTCCGTTCCTGAAGTAGGAAAGGGGTGTGCAGCCATGTGTCCTTCTCTTGGGTTCACCAGGAGGAACGGCTGTCGCTTACCTCGCTTGCAAAAGATGTCAGTGTTCTCTACAGGGCAGGATGCTGGGAACTGTGGTAGTTCCTCAAAGCAAAGCCCCTGCAGTTTTTGCTTTGTTCCCAGTCATCTCTTGGCATATCGTATTTGCCATTTTCACCAGTGATCCTTTTTATGTGGATATTCGTCGGCTTTTTGCTCTACTGTGTTGCTTGCAGATTTTGTGATGGGCCCTTGGGCCCTCTCTGGGCTATTCTGGTATGTGAAGCGTTGTCTATGTTTGTTTTTCTGGTGGGGCGTGAAGGCTAGTATATCCTGCTCCAACATCTTGGTCGCTATCTTCATTGGTGGTTTTCTAAAATGTATTTTTTGACAGATAACACTGAATGTTTCTACCATAGACAACATGATGTTTTGAAGTGCATATACTTGTGGGGGTGGTTAAATCTAGCTAATTATTCATTGGTATTTTAATTTGCATTTTACTAATGACCAATGCAGTTAAGTCTTTTTCAGATGCCTATTCACCATTTATTTGTCCTCTTTTGTAAAGTCTCTGCTCAGGGCTGTTGTCTATTTTTTCCTATTGGGTTGTCTGTTTTTATTTATTTGTAGGAGTACTTTATATATTTCAGACCCAAATTATTTGTATGATAAATGTATTGTAAATATTTTCTGTCATTCTGAGGATTGCTTTTTCCACTCTGTTAATGATGTCTTTTTTTTTTTTTGAGTTGGAGTCTCACTCTGTCACCCAGACTGGAGTGCAGTGGCGACTCCTCGCCACCGCAGCCTTGACCTGCTGGGCTCCGGCGATCCTTCCGCCTCAGCCTTCCAAGTAGCCAGAATTACAGGCATGCACTACCACGCCCGGCTGATTTTTTGATTTATTGTAGAGATGAGGTCTTGCTGCCCAGGCGGGTCTCGAACCCGCAGGCTCAGGCAATCCACTCACCTCAGCCTCCCAAAGGCACGGGATGACAGGCTGAGCCACCGAGCCCGGCAATGGTGTCTTTAGATGAACAGATATTCTTAAATTTCATATAGTTTAATTTATTAATTTCATCTGTTATAGTTAGTGCTTTTGTGGTTTTAACTAATTTTTTTAGTCCAATCTTCTCTGTTTTACAACTGAGGTCACTTATTACCTGTATCTTATTCAGTCTCCCTTAAATCTGAAGACACTGTTCCTGATTTTCCTCCTGCCTGTCTGGCTACTCCTCTTCAGTATCAAGCACAGATTCCATTTGTCAACAAGGGTACTCATTATTTCACCCCACAAACTGGCTTCTCCTCTAGTCTTCCCTATATCAGTAAATGATAAAGCCGCCCTCCCACTTACCCATGTCATAAATCTGGCAACTATTCTTGAGTCCTCTCAGTCCTTTACCCAACATATCTAATCAGTTACCAAATCCTGTGCATTCCATCTTCTAAATAAACCCTGTATAAATCCATTTCTCTCTCTTCCTGCTGCAATTTCCCTATTCATTGTCGGATCCATCTAGAAAATAAATCCCAAATTCTACAATGTTTAAAACACAAAATTATAAAACAAACACCCAAGTCATGAAATATAACATTGTTGGCATCCCCCCAAGCCCACGTGTGTCCATTCTTAAACACACCTCTATCTCTAAGGGGTTGCCACTATCCTGTCTTTTATAATAATTTTGTCCTGACTAGCTTTTACACTTTTCTTCCTAAGTATGTATCTCTAAACTATATAATTTAATTTCATCCACTTTTGAACTTTATGTGAATAAAATAATACTGTATGTATACTTTTGAGACTTGCTGTTTTACTCAAGATTAAGTTTGTGATATTTATTCATATTGTGTGTAGGTTTATTTTTTGTAAATTTTTATTGTCATATAGTATTTCACTGTATGAAGATAGATTATTCATTTTTACTGCTAATGGAAATTCGAGTGGTCTATGTTTAGGTGTCTCTCTCCCTCTCTCCTTCAGGTCTTTCTTTTCTCCTTTCCTTATTTCTCTGTCTGTTTCTCCCTCCCCTTGGTGCCTAGCTCTTTCCTCTCAAGTCCAATCTTCTCTTTCTAAATTTCAAACTCATCTCTATCAGAAACTACATTAGAAATCCCAGTAGAAAAATACTTCTCTTTTTTTTCTTTTGAGTTGGAGTCTCACTCGGTCGTCCAGACTGGAGTGCAGTGGCCGCTCCCGGCCACCGCAGCCTCGACCTGTTGGGCTCCGGCGATCCTTCCGCCTCGGCCTTCCGAGTAGCTGGAACTACAGGCATGCACTACCACGCCCGGCTAATTTTTTGATTTATTGTAGAGATCGAGGTCTCACCAAGTTGCCCAGGCGGGTCTCGAACCCACGGGCTCAGGCAATCCACTCACCTCAGCTCCCAAAGGCGCAGGATTACAGGCTGAGCCACCGAGCCCGGCTGAAAAATACTTCTTTTATCTCAATATCTACATATCATCTTCAGTGAACATGTTTTTCCGGTTCTACTTATGTCACTATATGTCCCTCATTTAATCACTGTATCCATGAAGATGAGATACTTTAACTGTCCAAATACTGTGATAAGTGCCCACCCTACTTGGAACAAGCTGTGGTGGAAAAGGGCGAAATGATGACTAGAAAAAATAAAATAATAAATACCTTGTGCATGATACAATAAAGAAATAATAAAATACAATATTCTATCAAGTGGAAGGAATTCAAAGTCAAAGTCATGAGGTTGGAGACAAGAGAGAGAAAAGAAAATGTTCTGTGCCACTAGAATTAAATACTAAGCATAAGACTCTTGACCCAAATGTTAAATTTGAATCCTTTGGAAGAAAGGAAATATCCTGCACTCTATAAAAGATAAAAATGCAACTGCAAGGACTGAAAAACTAACTCTGGAGAATAATGGACCACTGTCCTTAGAAATTCAAGCTAAGCTGGGCTCGGTGGCTCAGCCTGTAATCCCGCACCTTTGGGAGGCTGAGGTGAGTGGATTGCCTGAGCCCGCGGGTTCGAGACCCGCCTGGGCAGCGAGACCTCATCTCTACAATAAATCAAAA
>NW_007259093.1:341033-358261 GCF_000164805.1 Carlito syrichta | reverse complement strand
CAAAAAAAAAAAAAAGAAATTCAAGCTAAATATGAGCCTCAATCCAAAGCTAAAAAGGCTAAAACCTTGGGACAAGGGGCATAGAATTATGACAGATGCCATAATTCTGGTAGGTGAGTATAACCCACATTATATCTTTTTTTTTCCACATTATATCTTTTCAGGGTTCTTAGACAGGTGCTCCATGCATTTTGTTCAGGATTTTTAGTTGCATTCAATGGGATATACAGGACAATGTGTTCTGATTCCATCTTTAACCATAATCGGAATTTCAAAAGGCATTTATTCTTAATTTTAATGAATGTTACCAGGTGGTTTTCAAAAAGACTAAACTAGTTATTCACCAGTGCTTTATGAGAATATCCTTGGCCGGGCTCGGTGGCTCAGCCTATAATCCCAGCACTTTGGGAGGCTGAGGCGAGTGGATTGCCTGAACCCGCGGATTCGAGACCCACCCGGGCAACTTGGCGAGATCTTGTCTCTCCAATAAATTAAAAAAAAATTAGCCGGGCATGGTAGCGCTCGCCTGTAGTTCCAGCTACTTGGAAGGCTGAGGCAGAAGGATTGTTGGAGCCCAGCAGGTTGAGGCTGTGGTGGCAGGGAGCAGCCAATGCACTCCTGTCTGGGCGACAGAGTGAGACTCCAACTCAAAAAAAAAAAAAAAGAGAGAATATTCTTTAATTCACAAGCCCACTATTAATTATAATTTTGGCAGTCTGATATGTATCAGGTGCCAACTCACTGTTATTCTATTTTGCATTTCCCTGTAGGGTAGTGCAACTGGACATTTTTTCATCATATTTTTGACCATTCAGATTTGTGTGTATATGTAAACACACACACATATGTATGTATGTATGCAACAGGCTGAATTATGCTCCCCCACCCCAAATTCATACCTTGAAGTCCTAACCTCCAGTACCTCAGAAGGTGACTGTATTTGGAGATAGAGACTAGCATCTTTATAAGAAGAGGAGATTAGGACACAAGTCAAGGAGAGAGGTCTCTATAGAAACTAATTCTGGTGTCGCCTTGATCTCAGACTTCCAGCCTCCAGAGTAGTGAGACAATAGATCTCTGTTGATTAAGCCACTCAGTCTGTGGCATTTCATTATGGCAACCCTAGAATATTAATACAATGTATGTATGTGTTTACATGATTATATAATCATGGAAAAAATATGTTTTTAAATGGGTTACCTGGGCATGGAATGGTTGGCAGAAAGACGTAATATAGAAGGAGATGGGAGCCGGGCTCGGTAGCTCAGCCTGTCATCCCAGCACTTTGGGAGGCCAAGGTGAGTGAATTGTCTGGTCCACGGGTTCTACACCCGCCTGGGCAACTTGGCAAGACCTCATCTCTACAGTAAATCAAAAATTAGCCCTGCGTGGTAGCGCGCGCCTGTAGTTCCAGCTACTTGGAAGGCTGAGGCGGAAGGGTCGCGGGAGCCCAGCAGGTCGAGGCTGCGGTGGCCAGGAGTGGCCACTGCACTCCAGTCTGGGTGACAGAGTGAGACTCCAACTCAAAAAAATAAAAATAAAAGAAGGGCCGGGCTCGGTGGCTCAGCCTGTAATCCCGTGCCTTTGGGAGGCTGAGGTGAGTGGACTGCCTGAGCCCACGGGTTCGAGACCCAGCTGGGCAGCCAGACCTCATCCCTACAATAAATCAAAAAATCAGCCGGGCGTGGTAGCACGCGCCTGTAATTCCGGCTACTCGGAAGGCTGAAGCGGAAGGATCGTCGGAGCCCAGCAGGTCGAGGTTGAGGTGGCGGGGAGCGGTCACTGCAGTCCAGTCTGGGCGACAGAGTGAGACTCCAACTTAAAAAAAAAAAAAAATTTTAAAAAATGAAATAAAAATAAAATAAAAGAAGGAGATGGGAAATAAAAAGGAAAAGGTAACCAAGTAAACGTGGAAAGGAAAAAAATGGTGACTATATTTTTAAAATATGAATCATATCATCACATTTATGTATTTGTAAAAATTAGCTACACAAATTTATAGGCAACTTAGTATATTTATATGCACATAGTGTATAATTCATTCATTATCTGAACATCAGTTTAGTGGCATCAATTTTCTCTTATCCAGTACCCATGGACTCAAGTGCTGCTTTACTCACTGTGCATGATATTGGAGGCTTGGAAGTCTGAATCTTGAGGTTGCACTCCAGCTGCATTGGGGAGGAAGTGCTGCATATTCTCTGTGAGGTACCAGCTTTGGTTCTCATCAAATACAGAAAACAGGATGACATTTCTCTTGTCTGACATCATCTATTAGTTACATGTATTGAAAGGGGGGAAAGAAATGCTGTGACACTGTTAGGTAAGAACGAGCAGTCTATGATGGATCAATGGCATGCATGTGGTATATCCAATCCTTGGATTCAATTTCATTTTCTCTTAGGATTACTAATATGCCATATAATATGGCCTGGGAGTGGAGGTGGGTGCTAGGAGTAGTGAGTATACGTTTAGAGCAAACATGTCCTCAGGGCAAAAGTTTCCTCTGGACCCAAGACCACATGCTGGCTGATTTTTTGGTACATTCTGTAGTCCCATTCTCTCCATGTTCAGATTAGAGAATTTTAACTCTCTAAAAAGCCAAGTGATTATTTAGTGTCTTTCTTAAACAAGTTAGTTAAGTCAAATAAGAGTGACTTTCATAAACTTTCGTCTATGCTATAATTAGGAAACATTTGTCAGGACAGGTAATTAGCCAAATGTATACTCCTTTGGGTTTATATGCCACATGTTTTATCTGCAATAAAGTTCATGTGCTTTGCTCTCTAAACCAGTGAAATGTTTTCAGACTAGCAGGAATCTGAAGTATCATAAATAACCAATTGGATATGTAGTCAAGCCTCAGCAATATGGCAGAAAATTATTCTAGAGTCAAGCAATGAGTTTTAGTGAAGGACTAGGCTTTTCTTGTTCAGAGAATTCAGCTTTATTTTTTAAAGCAGCAAAAGTGGTCCAAATTCTAAGCATATTCTGAAATATGTTATGCCTTTCCTTGTATTTTGTTCAACAAATATTTATTGAGCTCTTACGAAATGCCATACACTCTGCTACATGCTGAAGACATGTTTAATTTTGAGGTGATTTTGAGTTACCCATAATGAGATGTCTAGGGGAGAAGTTTGAGCTGTCGATATAAATTTTGGGCTCATCTGAAAATAGGTGGTAACTGAACATGTAAAAATGTGCAAGATCACCTAGAAAGAGCCAAATCCCAGACTGGGAATGAGTATAATAGAACGAATCTAGGGCCTAGATTCCTTGGCCTATCCATTTAGCAGGCAAGTTTATTACACCAAACTCAAATTCAGTAAAAGCTTATTGGCTTGCATTGCAGACCACTATACATATTTTCTGCAGGCTATAAGGTGACATACACTGAGAGTTTACATGCATCTCATCCCATTTTTAGCTTTAAACCCAGTACTTGGAAAGGCAAGAGCTCACCTGATTTCCTCTTTGGTCTACAGATTCTTTGTAGCAGATGAGGAGAGGGCCAATGAGTCCTGAAGCTAGATCTCTCTCCAGATTAATGAAACTAGAGTAATATCGGGCCAGGCACCGAGGATCTGATTTAGTTGGCCCATCTTCTAGAGTTATTATCCATTTATACTTGAATATTTCTCCTGGCAGAATTGGAAAATCCTTCAAATGTTTCACACCTACCCACACCCAAACCCAGAAATTGCTTGATTAGAGTATAACAAGCCACATACTGGTCATCACATTGCTATTCCAAGAGTTCTACACACCTACGTGTACATATGAAGTTTCTTAATAAATGGAAGCTAAAGTTGTACCTAGTATAAGTTTGAGATTTACACAGCATTTTTACAGTAAAAATAGATAGTTTATTTTATAGTTCATTGTGAAAGTTAAAGGCCTGAATAAATGCCAAAGACTCTGTGAGGAAAGGGAACAAGAACTAAGATACGCTTTCGGACTAATGAGTCATAAGAACAAGAACTGATTTTAGTCATTAAGCATCATTTTTTGGTATACTTACTGCCTGAAGATGCAATCTAAATTAAAATTTTAATGTTATATCCATTTTGAGCTGTCCGTTACCCCGTTAAGTAACGCCTGACCTATGGCTAGGGAACCTATAGAAAGGGAATGGTGTAGTATGTTCTTCCATTATCTCTCGGTCTTCTTCTCTTCCTTCTTTCAGGGGTGAAGGCACGTAGGTATTAGAGGAAAGGGCAAATAGATTTTTGTTTAAGAGGTTCTGCTGTTTGAATGCTCTATCTTTGACAACACTGTTTGGTCACCAATGCTTTCTGTGAGGCAGGTGCCCAAATGCTGGTCTTTTCACAGGACACATGTATGGTTTCTTTGAAGTTACTATAGAGACCTCAGCACTGCATAGTTCCATGACTTGAGAGCTGCTTCCTTCAACTACCTTTTCACAACCCTCCTCTCCCCATCAACTCATTACCTCTAGTGATATATCCAGGGTTCTGGTATCCCTCAGCATGCCAAGCTGCCTTATTGGGCAAGGTATCTTCAAAAGAGATAAAGCCCAGCTACTTTCAACAGTATCCATTTGTTACAAAGGAAACATGTCAAACAGCGTGAGGGCAAATAGTTCCACTATTCACCTCTTTTCTTGCCCGCTATTATAGGCAGTACAGCTTTCGGAATTCTCCATGTGAAAAACAGGATACCAGTAACTGTATTCATGTATGCCTCCAAAGTTCAGGGTACACATTTAAAATGTCCCCAGAACTCTGTCACTATGCCCTTCTCCCAGAAAGGAACGCAAATCAAACTGGCATTAGAATTCTCCTTGGTAACATTGAATATTAGAAAAGAGTGGATGGAAAATTATTTATAACCAACCGATCTGTGTGGCATGTGATACTGAAGGAATCAGAAAGTGTATTAGAAGTTACTTGAGGATATGCTTCCAGAAAAACAATATAAGAAATTTTTGAGATGTACGTAAGAAAAATTAGAGCCATTAACTATTAATACGAGAACATCTTATTTTTTTTTTTGAGTTGGAGTCTCACTCTGTCGCCCAGACTGGAGTGCAGTGGCCGCTCCCGGCCACCGCGGCCTCCACCTGCTGGGCCCCGGCGATCCTTCTGCCTCAGCCTTCCGAGTAGCCAGAATTACAGGCATGCGCTACCACGCCCGGCTGATTTTTTGATTTCTTGTAGAGATGAGGTCTCGCTGCCCAGGTGGGTCTCGAACCCACGGGCTCAGGCCATCCACTCACCTCAGCCTCCCAAAGGCGCGGGACTACAGGCTGAGCCATCGAGCCCGGCTAAGAACATCTTTAAGAAGAAAAATATTTGGATATCAAGCATTGAATGAAATGATTAAGAAGTTGAAAGGCCTAAGAGATATGATGAAGAAGCATACATTTCTTTTCCTAGTAAAAAAGAAAGTCTTACTTGAGGATACAAACACAAAAATTATAAGATCAGTATGGTCCTGAGGAAATAAAAATTTAGCATGATTTCGAGCTACTGATAGGGAATAAATAAGAATAATCTATTTGAGATTCTTATTATATTTTTTGTCACATAAGTATACATATTTATGAGATACAGGGTGATATTTCAATACATGCATACATGTGCAACGATCAAACCATGGAATTAGTATATATCCATTGCCTCGAACATTTATCATTTCTTTATGTCGAGAACATTCAAAATCCTTTCTACTAGCTAATTGAAAATATAGAATAAAGCATTGTTAACTATAGTCACCCTACAACAGTATAAAACACTAGGACTTATTCCTCCAATCTAGCTGTGATTTGGATCCATAACCAATCTCTCCCCATTTTCCCCCTCCGTCCTCCTTAGCATCTACTAACCACAGTTCTACTCTTTACTTCTATGAGATCAATGTTTTTAGCTTCTTAATAGTAAAATCATTGGAACTGCAGACAAGAGACCCATCATAGCATATTACCCAGTTCTATAGTAAATGTTTATACAAACAAACCCAATGAATGAAAATAAATGCTGCTTTTTTTATTTTTAAATGTTAGAATACATATAAGAATAAAGCAAGAAAAAGTTATTTTATTTTATTTTTATTTTTTTTTTGAGTCTGAGTCTCATTCTGTTGCCCAGGCTGGAGTGCAGAGGCACACTCACGGCCACCGCAGCCTCGACCTGCTGGGCTCCGGCGATCCTTCCGCCTCGACCTTCCAAGTAGTTGGAACCACAGGTGCACACTACCATGCCTGGGTAATTTTTGATTTATTGTAGAGACGAGGTCTCGCCAAATTGCCTGGGCTGGTCTTGAACTCGCCAAATTGCCTGGCTGATTTTTTAATTTATTGTAGAGATGAGGTCTTGTGAAGTTGCCCAGGCTGGTCTCAAACCCGTGAGTGCAGGCAATACTCTCGCCTCGGCCTCTCAGAGTGCTGGGATTACTGGCATGAGCCACTGGGCCCAGCCGTAAGAGTTATTTTAAATTACAGTACAAAATGTGAATGTTATCAGCTTTAGTTTTATAAAAGTAAAGAAAGGGTTGGCAGCAGTTGAGAAAAGGAAGGGTAGAGGAGAGGAACGAGGGGAGGGCACAGTTGCTAATGCCCTTAACTTACAAAGTATGGAGTCAAGAGACATTATCCAACCGTGAAGATATTAACAAGTAGATGCTGGCCAGGCGTGGTGGCTCATGCCCGTAATCCCAGCACTTTGGGAGGCCAAGGTGAGAGGACTGCCTGAGCCCACAAGTTTGAGACCAGCCTGGGCAACTTCACAAGACCTCATCTCTACAATAAATTAAAAAATCAGCCAGGCATAGTGGCACATGCCTGTGGTTCCAGCTACTAGGAAGGCTGAGGCAGAAGGATCGCCTGAGCCCAGCAGGTCGAGGCTGTGGTGGCTGTGAGCGTGCCACCGCACTCCAGCTGGGCGCTGGAGTGAGACTTCAACTCAAAAAAAAAAAAAGTAGATGCTTAGTATATTTTTAATGTTTTAATGATAGCCGATTGAAGTACTGAAAACACTGATAAAACTCTGAAACAACTGGAGTAGAAAGAAGCCCAATGCTAAATCCTCACATAACACAAAATAAATATATAATGTCTAAAATTGAGAAACAAAGAATTAACAGTATAAATAATCTTTAGAGATAACCATGAAAAATCTAAACCAAAAATGCTTAAATATGGATGCCTCTAGGGAGTGGGACTTACAGCCCTCTGTAGCTTTAAGCATACACATCTATTATTTTGATAAATATTCCTTAAAAATTAAAGACTAAAAGGAATATATATATATGTATCCAATCCATTAACATAAAAGCATATAACAAGTGAAAATACAAAATAGCCGGGCTCGGTGGCTCAGCCTGTAATCCCGCGCCTTTGGGAGGCTGAGGTGAGTGGACTGCCTGAGCCCGCGGGTTCGAGACCCGCCTGGGCAGCGAGACCTCATCTCTACAATAAATCAAAAAATCAGCCAGGTGTGGTAGCGCATGCCTGTAATTCCGGCTACTCGGAAGGCTGAGGCAGAAGAATCGCCGGAGCCCGGCAGGTCGAGGCTGCGGTGGCCGGGAGCGGCCGCTGCACTCCAGTCTGGGCGACAGAGTGAGACTCCGACTCAAAAAAAATAAAAATAAAATAAAAATACAAAATAAAAAAAGAAAATACAAAATAAATAAAATGATAAAATAATTGTAATTAAAGTATAAAATTACCAGAATTCATGCAAATATATCCATAGTCACACAAATATGATTAGGCTAAAATCCCCTAACGAAGAATGGAGATTGGGTACAAAAATAAAACCTATATATATGTTCTTTACACGGGTCAAGCCTAACCAAAAATAAACAAAGCAAGGAAAGCATATCAGGCGACTCTTCACTAACTTACATGAGACATCACCTAAGGATTTCTAGAATCGATTTGCTTAACTGTGTTTTGCGTTGAGGGTCTCACTCTGTCGCCCAGGCTGGAGTGCAGTGGCACACTCACGGCCACCCCAGCGTCGACCTGCTGAGCCCCGGCGAGCCTTCTGCCTCAGTCTCCTGAGTAGCTGGGACTACAGGTGTGTAAGACGAGGAATCACTATGTTGCCTAGCTTGACCTCGAACTCCTAGGCCCAAGTAATCCTCCCTCCTTGGCCTCCCAGAGTGCTGGGATTACAGGTTTAAGCCACAGCGCCTGGCCTGATATGTATAACTTTAGACTGGGGCTTGAGGTCCTGTGTCAACAGCTGGGGAAAGGATCGACATAATTTTAGTTGTAATTGATGCAGTGACTTTATCTGTATCTATAGGTAAGAAAGACCCATAAATTGAGATAATACTTACCTTTCGGCATTCTCCCTGAGTGCAAAGGACTGACATCAGTGATTCCATGAGGGTAGATGTTATATGGTCGGCTTGCTTGATTCTTAAATATAATCTGAAAGCACAAATGAAATATAAGATTAAACAATTAGGGTCAATAAGAAAACTGTGGGCTAACTCCAAAAATAGAAATTCATCCTGTATCCACATTATACGGATTTGAACTTAGAAAGTGCTCAAAATATTTGGTCTTTTTATTAAATTGCTCTGCTACAGTTGTCACTTGGTATGTGTGGGGATAGCTTCCAGGACCCTATGGATACCAAAATCTGTGGTACCCAAGTCCCTTACATAAAATGATGTCGTATTTGCATACAACTTATGTACATCTTCCCATATACTTTAAATCATTGCTCTTGGAAGACTGAGGTGGAAGGATCGCCGGAGCCCAGCAGGGCGAGGCTGCGGTGGCCTGGGGCAACGGAGTGAGACTGTAACTCAAAAAAAATTAAAAATTAAAAATAAATCATTGCCAGATTGCTTATAGTACATAATACAATATAAATGCTATGCAAATAGTTGTTATACTGTATTATTTATTTGCATTATTGTTTATTATTGTATTATTATTTTTTATTGTTGCGGAGTTTTTTGGGAATACCTTCAATCCATGGGTGTCTGAATCTGAGGATAGGAATTCATTGCTACTGAGAAATAAAAATAAAATCTTAAGCCTCCCCAACCAACTGAATGGACCTCATCTTGGCCAAGGGGGCCCCAGAAAAACCTTAAAACTGAATTCCTGGCCAGGACAGGATGGGAGATCTGACACATGTCATTATGCCCCCTCCCTTACTAACTGCCATTAGACTTCCTTTCTTAAGGGTTAAACAGAAACCAGTCCTATTGAAAGACTTGCTGGCCAGGCCATGTTTTCTTAAGCTTTGGCCCCCTCCCCTACCTCTCTCTCTCTCCCCCCCTTTATAATTTAGTTTTTAAATAAACTATATTTTCTAATCTTAAAAAAAAGACTTGCCTTTTGGTGGTGAGGCCATACTTCCCCTCCTGCAGGCCAGAAGTCTGCCACCCTTATAAGAAATAAAGCTCTAATCTCCAAATGTATGAATCTCCTGATTCTTCAGCTGACAATATGGAGAGCTAGCTGACTTACATTTCTTGCTAGAGGCCCCTTTCCATTTCTTTAAAAATTATTTCAATTGCTTCAGGAAGTATTCCCTGAACCTTCTCATACTAATTGAAATTTGGATGTCTGCAGAGGACATTGCTTCCCCTCAGTCCTTTCCATCATTTGGGCACTAAATTCCCGGACAGGAGAGAGGGAGACAGTGTTCTGGGGATAAAATGTTCACTGAATGAGCCAACATGACCAAGAGGACAGTTGATTATGGCATTAAGCAAGAATGGCAGGCGGTATCATCTGATTGCATAGGCTTTAAAAGAAAGAAAGGAAAGAAAAGAAATAACATGGAAGCAGCAGTGAAGGACCCTGGAGACATTCATCTTGCCTCTCGCTCTGAGGTTGTGCGATCCGAAGAGAAAAATGCAACTTCCACTTGCGCTCTTGTCTTAAAACCCAGTCATTTGGTCAACTCACTAATAATCCTTTCCAATATGAAATTTCCTGTTTCTCCTAAGGACACCGACTAGGATTTCCAATAAAATATTAAACAGAGGTGGTGATATCTATCCACTGTGTCTTGTCCTGATAGATGGGTGGATTTCTGAATTTCATCATCAAGTATGACAGTTACTGTAAATTTTTTGCAGATCTTTTTCAGGATAATGATGATGATTTCCTTGTAATCACAATTTCCTGTGACTTTTTATTATGAATGGATGTTGAATTTTGACAAATGTTTTTTCTGAAGTTATTGACATTATCAAATGATATTTTCCCTTTTATGTGCTAATATAGTGGATTACCACATTTGATTTTCTTTTTTCTTTTTTTGAGTCAGAGTCTCACTCTGTCGCCCAGACTGGAGTGCAGTGGCCGCTCCCGGCCACCGCAGCCTCGACCTGCTGGGCTCCGGCGATCCTTCCGCCTCAGCCTTCCGAGTAGCCGGAATGACAGGCACGCGCTACCACGCCCGGCTGATTTTTTGATTTCTTGTAGAGATGAGGTCTCGCTGCCCAGGCGGGTCTCGAACCCGCGGGCTCAGGCAATCCACTCACCTCGGCCTCCCAAAGGCGTGGGATTACAGGCTGAGCCACCGAGCCCGGCTAAATTATTTATTTCTTAAATATTAATATAAATTGCCAACAAAGTAGCAATTCCTGCTAGGCTGATAGTACTAGTCTTCAAGTCATGATCACTCAGGTGCCAGACATATGAGTGAAGCTGTCTTGGTCCCTCTAGACCAACACCAAGTGACCTTAGTCAATGCCAAAGAGGTAAAGAACTGCCCAAGTGAGCCCTGCCTGATCTTCTGACACACAATGTATGAGACAAATGAAACAGCTGTCATTTCAACGACTAAGTTTAGAGGTAACGAGTGCACAGCATTAGTAACCATAATAGCTTATCATCATTCCTTTAAATATAACCTGGTTTTGTCTGATTGTTTTTGTCCATTTAAAAACGTGTTTACTGAGGGATAATTTTTTTTTTGAGTTGGAGTCTCACTCTGTCACCCAGGCTGGAGGGCAGTGGCATGCTCCTGGCCACCGCAGCCTCGACCTTCCAAGTAGCTGGAACTACCACCACACTCAGTTAACTTTTTGTGATTTATTGTAGAGACGAGGTCTCAACAAGTTGTCCAGGCTGGTCTCAAACCCCTGGGCTTAGGCAATCCTCTCGCCTCAGCCCCCAAAGTGCTGGGATTATAGACTGAGCCAGTATGCCCGGCGAAGGGATAATTTATAAACCATAAAATTTACCCATTATAGCCGGGCTCGGTGGCTCAGTCTGTAATCCCGCGCCTTTGGGAGGCTGAGGTGAGTGGATTGCCTGAGCCCCCGGGTTCGAGACCCGCCTGGGCAGGCGACACCTCATCTCTACAATAAATCAAAAAATTAGCCGGCCGTGGTAGCGTGCGCCTATAGTTCCAGCTACTTGGAAGGCTGAGGCGGAAGGATCGCCGGAGCCCAGCAGGTCGAGGCTGCGGTGGCTGGGAACCGCCACTGAACTCCAGTCTGGGTGACAGAGTGAGACTCCAACTCAAAAAAAAAAATTTACCCATTATAAGTGTACATTGGTTTTTAGTAAATATGTAGAGTTATGCAATCATTAACACAATCCAGTATTAGAATATTTTCATCACTCCAAAAAGACTCTTCATTCTGGGTTTCAGGTAATCTCTGCTCCCCACCTAGCCCCTGGCAATTGCTAAAGGTATTTCTTCTTTATACATTGGCCTTTTCTGGATGTTTTACATAAGCTAAATCATGCAGTATGTAAGTTTTTTCCCCAACTTCTTTAACATAGCATAATGTTTGTAGTTTCACCCACATTTTTCTTGTATGAGTAGTTCTTTTCTTTAAATGGCTGAATAAGCCGGGCTTGGTGGCTCAGCCTGTAATCCCGTGCCTTTGGGAGGCGGAGGTGAGTGGATGGCCTGAGCCCGCGGCTTCGAGACCCGCCTGGGCAACTTGGCGAGACCTCATCTCCACAATAAATCAAAAATTAGCCGGGCATGGTAGCGCGCGCCTGTAGTTCCAGCTACTTGGAAGGCTGAGGCGGAAGGATCGCCGGAGCCCAGCAGGTCGAGGCTGCAGTGGCCGGGAGCGGCCTCTGAGCGACAGAGTGAGACTCTAACTCAAAAAAAGAAGTTAAAGCATGTGACAAAGTGAGAAAATACTTGAAATATAAACAATATGTCAAAATCCATAATGCATAAGCAAAAGATGATCACCCAAATAGAAAACTGGACAAAATTTACAAGCAGGAAATTCACAGAGGGAGTTAATACAAATAGATAACAAACATGAAAAATATACTATTTCACTACTAACCATGGAAACAAAAATGAAGACAACATATAAATATTTTTCTCATCACATAAAAATAGTCAGTGTTCATTTGTGTAATATTTATAATTTTTAAAAGAGCGTGTCCATTGGAGACAAGGCTGATTTGTGAAGTAACTGATACACTCAAAACCCTCCAGCCCTCTTCTTCTTACCAGACCTTAAATCTTTTTCTCAACTTACCAACAGTGTGTCTCCAACTTCCCCATAAAGTAAAGGTCCCAAGATTCCTGATTCATGCTGTATGGCTTCACGAGTCTTAAAGGTCTCATCTGTGTATGCCACAAATCGGACTTTTTTGTACTTCCTACCGATCCGCTGAGGCCCATTCTTCAAATACTGACTTTTATAACTTCTATTTGAAAGACAAAAAGATGCTAACTTAGAGTGGAAAATTCTAGGTATGCTCAAATTCAACTCTAAAACAGCTGATACGATTTAATCAAGGCAAGGGGTGAAAAAAAAGGAAGCATCTCTACGTTAGTCTCCAAACAGGTGAATGTCATTGCCATTTGATTCCATACCTGTATCTGACCCTAAACGTGGCTTAAGGATTTGTTGCTTCGAATAACCTGTAAGAACGCTTTGAGTACGGAGAAGGCAGGGTACCAGGAGTCAAAAGGTGCAGACCTGTCATCAGGGGTGAGGACCGACGGGGCGTAGTCCCAGAACTCCTCTTCCGCAGCAATGTAATGTATCCAAGTTTTCGGGTGCTTTTTGGCGACTGAGCGAATTTGGATAAGGGATGCAGAGTTGTCATCATCAAATCTGAGCACATCCATTTCAGAATCATGGAGATCATTATCGTAATCCTCCTCTTCTTCATCATTTTTCATCCGTACTTGGGGTTCCTCTGGGCAGCTGTCTACTTTGACATAAGCTTCCATGCCATCTGCAGTCAGACAAGCCAAACAATACCAGACTCTTACAAGACTGTCACTTAACTTTGATGACTTCTTTCCCTCTTATTATGTTTCCTAAGAAACGCCCCCCTTCTCCAGACCAATATCCCTTTTGCCACTCTTCTATATGGATTATGGTACTTGCTGGTTTCTTCCTTTGGTCTTTGCACTCCCCATTTCCCTTCTGCTTGACTCTCCCCCATATATGCTTTATCTCTTTTTCAAAACTCACTCATTTGCTCTTATTTCCCTTCTGGAACTGGCTTTGAGCCTATCACACCCCCATAGTCAAGTTATAAACAAGGAGACTTGAAGAACTGCATATTTTCAGCATTTGGAAGCCTAAGCCAGACCAGCTCTCCATTGAATTATAATACAAGTCATTGATTTAACAACAGTTTATCAGGAAAAATGTTAGTGCAGATATAAATTTCAAGACACATTTCAAATTCATAAAAACATGAAAAGAGACCGGGTGCAGTGGCTCACACCTGTAATCCCAGCAGTTTTGGAGGTGGAGGATTGCCTGAGCCTGCGGGTTTGAAACCAGCCTGGGCGACATGACGAGACCGCGTCTCTACAATAAACCAAAAAATTAGCTGGGTATAGTGGTGCACGCCTGTAGTTCCAGCCACTTGGAAGGCTGAGGTGGAAGGATCATGTGAGCCCAGAAGGTCGAGGCTGTGGTGGCCGTGAGCAGTGTGCCACTACATTCCAGTCTGGGCGACAAAGTGAGACTCCAATTCAAAAAAAAAAAACATTAAAAGACACAACTTAAAATCAAGGAGATATGTATTTTAAGAGCATGTTTGCCTGTGACTAGTTGTAAACTCTATGACACATCTATTCAATGTTTTCAGTCTCATCTTTGTGTTTTATAAAATATGGATAATAATAATCCCTGCCCGGCCAGGCATGGTGGCTCAAGCCTATAATCCCAGCACTTTGGGAGGCCGAGGTGAGAGGATTGCCTGAGCCCGTGTGTTCAAGACCAGCCTCTACAGTAAATAAAAAAATTAGTCCAGCGTGGTGGCGCACACCTGTAGTCCCGCAACGTGGAAGGCTGAGGCACAAGGATCGCCTGAGCCCAGCAGGTCGAGGCTGTGGTGGTCGGGAGCGTGGCACTGCACGAAGTGAGACTGTAACTCAAAAAATAAAAACAATCCCTGCGCTATTTATACTGTAGGGATATTTCGTTTTGAGTCAGGGTCACACTTTGTCACCCAGAATACAGTGTAGTGGCACGTTTACGGTTCACCACAGCCTGAAACTCCTGGGCTCCAGCAATTCTTCCTTCTTTGCCTCCCAAGTACCTGGGACTATAGGCACATGCCACTATGCTCAGGTAATCTTTTGATTTTTTTTTTTTTTTTTTTGCAGAGACAAGGCCTCGCTATATTGCCCAGGCTGTTCTCGAACTCCTAGGCTCAAACAATCTTCCCACCTTGGCCTCCTAAAGTGCTGAGATTACAGGTGTGAGCCACCATGTCCACCCAGGGTTATTTTGAAGATCAAAAACTTCTAAGGAGGGCAATCTGCTTAGTGGATTATGGGGAACAAGGTAGCTTTCAAGAGCAGCACACAAGTAGTCTGGGGCTCATGAGGCATAAACATAATTCAGTCTCCATCTAAAAATGAAGGGTTTTGTCCAAACTCCAATAAGATAAAAGATAAAGCATTTTTCTGAAAAAATTAGGATCAAATTAGTGAATAGAAGCTGTGAAAAGGATAAAACAGAAAAGAAACTCCTCTTAAACTGAATCAGGCTCAAACTAGACAATGATTAATTTGTTACAAGTAAATGACCTATTCTTCTGTGCCTGCAGGATTTTCTTTGTGAATCAGCTTCCTGTTACTCACTTGGTATGACACTTTTTGTGCCTTAACGTCCTGTCAAGATCCCATAAATGTTATGTAACAGATGGCAAAAAGAGGTTTCTGTTCTTAATCACTACAGGGGACTATTTGTTTTCCAGCAGCCTCTGCCAAGGTTTGAATGTTTGTTCCTTCCATAACTCGTGTTGAATTTAATTGCCATCGTGATTAAATTTAACATTGAAAAGATGTTTAGAGCCGGGCACAGTGGCTCATGCCTGCAATCCCAGCACTTTGGGAGGCGGAGGCAAGAGGATTGCCTGAGCCCATGGGTTCGAGGCCCACCTGGGCAACTTGGCGAGACCTCATCTCTATAATAAATCAAAAAAATTAGCCCGGCGTGGTAGCGCACGCTTGTAGTTCCAGCTACTCGGAAGGCTGAGGCAGAAGGGTCGCCGGAGCCCAGCAGGCGAGGCTGCGGTGGCCGGGAGCAGCCACTGCACTCCAGTCTGGGCGACAGAGTGAGACTCCAACTCAAAAAAAAAAAATTTGAAACTGTAGGTCCCACTTCCTAACCTGCTGTGGACCTTTTGCAAAGCCCCCATCAAGCAGTCCTTGAAAACCTCATGTGATGCCTCACATACACTGACCAGCTTCCACTCCCATGTGGCTTCTCCTAGAATTCACTAGCTCCTGACATGCCCTGAGTTTCCCAAGTGTCTCCTGCCTACTGTCAGGTATCTACAGAGTGCTTCCAGCTGTCTGGTGTCTCATGTTGAGTATACTACAATATCCTCTCACGGTTGCCATTTACTGCTCTAGGTTTACTGATATGTTGGAGCCCTTATGGTTGCAACCTGGGCAGTGATCTTTTTGTATTTCCCTAGATTTCTTATAAAACATCTCTTCAGCTACAGCCTGCAGCTCCTCTCTCCACATGATTGATGGGATTAGGCTGGGAAACAAACGACATATGGTTCTCCTCATTCTTCCCACGTCACTCATTCCTAAACCACTTCTCTTCCTATCACAGGCATTCAACTAAAAATTCACCAGTACTGCTAATACTCAAGCCTTCTTATACTCAAGATAAAATCTTTACTCTGAAAGCTAGCAACTAGGGGATCTCGGTTTAGATCTAACACAGTGACTATATAATGCCACCTTCTGCAACACACTGTACACTGTCCAGTCAATTCTGTTGAAAGTAGAATAATTTTTACAATACTCATTTGTAATATCCAAGATATTACCATGTTGGTGGGAAGAAATATGACAAAACAGTAGAAACTGTCCAAGGTCCATCAGGAGTGTCTGAGCAGTAAGGAAAGTTATTGGTGAGATCTCCAAGGAGGCCTGGCGATGGTTCCTCACAAGAAATGTGTGACCTTCGAGGAATATTGAGTGCACTTCAGGAGTGGTGCCCATACCAATCACATGCCAATGGACTGATTTCCTGTGGCATCCAATCAGGCCTGTAAAGTAGGAATAACACAGCTATGGATAAGAAGTAGAGAATTTGAAATGGAAAACACTTGCTAACACAGGATGGATAGGTTGACCTTACACATTTTTTTGCTGCCTTGTATTGAAGACAAACTTACCAAGGACTTTTAGGATTATCAGACCAACAGTTCTTGCCAAGGTCACCGAACACCATCATGCTGCTAAGTTCAATGGACATTTTTCAGTCTTCATCTGTACCTGTTGACCATTTATTTCTTCTTGAAACTACAGACTGGTTTATATGACTTGGTGCCCTGATGTTGGTTTATATAGCTGTTGGTGCCCTGATATGTATATTTGTATATTTGTGTGTGTGTGTATATACATATATATATACATATGTATGTCTATATATGTTCAGAATTGTTATATCCTCTTGTTGAATTGATTTCTTTATGATTGCATACTGAACTTTATCTATTTTACTTACGAGTTTTTCACTTAAAGTCTATTTTGTCTCATGTAAGTACAGCTACTCCTGTTTGATTTTTGTTTCCATTTATATAGAATATCTTTTTTCCATTCCTTTTCTTTCAGTCTATATGGGTCTCAATAGGTGAGGTAAGTTTCTTTTAGGCAGCATATAGTTGGGTCTTTTTAAAAAATCAGTTCAGTCAGTCTATATCTCTTTTTTTTTGGATTGAAAATACCAGAGCAAGCCAGGCTTGGTGGCTCAGCCTGTAATCCCGCGCCTTGGGAGGCTGAGGTGAGTGGATTGCCTGAGCC